>NC_143028.1:9870000-9910000 GCF_057628025.1 Oncorhynchus mykiss
TTGTTCCCTCTCTCTCAGTAACTCAGAGTTGATTACAGACAGTTGTTCCCTCTCTCTCAGTAACTCAGAGTTGAATCCAGACATTTGTTCCCTCTCTCTCAGTAAGTCACAGCATTGATTACAGACAGTTGTTCCCTCTCTCTCAGTAAGTCACAGCATTGATTCCAGACAGTTCTTCCCTCTCTATCAGTAACTCACAGTGTTGATTCCAGATAGTTGTTCTCTCCCCCCCCCTCTCAGTTACTAACAGCGTTGATTCCAGACAGTTATTCCCTCTCTCTCAGTTACTAACAGCGTTGATTCCAGACAGTTGTTCCCTCTCTCTCAGTTACTAACAGCGTTGATTCCAGACAGTTGTTCCCTCTCTCTCCCCCTCTCTCAGCGTTGATTCCAGAAAGTTGTTCCCTCTCTCTCTGTAACTCACAGTGTTAATTCCAGAAAGTTGTTCCCTCTCTCTCAGTAACTCACAGCGTTGATTCTAGACAGTTGTTCTCTCTCCCCCTCTCTCTCAGTAACTCACAGTGTTGATTCCAGACAGTTGGTCCCTCTTTCTCAGTAACTCACAGCATTGATTCCAGACAGTTGTTCCCTCTCTCTCAGTAACTCACAGTGTTGATTCCAGACAGTTGGTCCCTCTTTCTCAGTAACTCACAGCATTGATTCCAGACAGTTGATCCCTCTCTCTCAGTAACTCACAATGTTGATTCCAGACAGTTGTTCCCTCTCTACCCCTCTCTCTCAGTAACTCACAGTGGTGATTCCAGACAGTTGTTCCCTCTCTCTCAGTAACTCACAACATTGATTCCAGACAGTTGTTCCCTCTCTACCCCTCTCTCTGAGTAACTCACAGTGGTGATTCCAGACAGTTGTTCCCTCTCTCTCATTACCTCACAGCGGTGATTCCAGACAGTTGTTCCCTCTCTCTCAGTACCTCACAGAGTTGATTACAGACAGTTGTTCCCTCTTTCTCAGTAACTCACAGCGGTGACAACACACAGTTGTTCCCTCTCAGCACCTCACAGTGTTGATTCCAGACAGTTGTTCCCTCTCAGTACCTCACAGAGTTGATTACAGACAGTTGTTCCCTCTCTCTCAGGAACTCAGAGTTGATTACAGACTGTTGTTCCCTCTCTCTCAGTAACTCAGAGTTGATTACAGACTGTTGTTCCCTCTCTCTCAGGAACTCAGAGTTGATTACAGACAGTTGTTCCCTCTTTCTCAGTAACTCACAGCGTTGATTACAGACAGTTGTTCCCTCTTTCTCAGTAACTCACAATGTTGATTCCAGACAGTTGTTCCCTCTTTCTCAGTAACTCACAATGTTGATTCCAGACAGTTGTTCCCTCTCATTACCTCACAGAGTTGATTACAGACAGTTGTTCCCTCTCTCTCAGGAACTCAGAGTTGATTACAGACTGTTGTTTCCTCTCTCTCAGGAACTCAGAGTTGATTACAGACTGTTGTTCCCTCTCTCTCAGTAACTCAGAGTTGATTACAGACTGTTGTTCCCTCTCTCTCAGTAACTCAGAGTTGATTCCAGACAGTTGTTCCCTCTCTCTCAGTAACTCAGAGTTGATTACAGACAGTTGTTCCCTCTCTCTCAGTAACTCAGAGTTGATTCCAGACAGTTGTTCCCTCTCTCTCAGTTACTCACAGCGGTGAATCCAGACATTTGTTCCCTCTCTCTCAGTAACTCAGAGTTGATTCCAGACAGTTGTTCCCTCTCTGTAACTCACAGTGTTGATTCCAGACAGTTGTTCCCTCTCTCTCAGTAACTCAGAGTTGATTCCAGACAGTTGTTCCCTCTCTCTCAGTAACTCAGAGTTGATTACAGACAGTTGTTCCCTCTCTCTCAGTAACTCAGAGTTGAATCCAGACATTTGTTCCCTCTCTCTCAGTAAGTCACAGCATTGATTACAGACAGTTGTTCCCTCTCTCTCAGTAAGTCACACCATTGATTCCAGACAGTTGTTCCCTCTTTCTCAGTAACTCACAGCGGTGAATCCAGACATTTGTTCCCTCTCTCTCAGTAAGTCATAGCATTGATTCCAGACAGTTCTTCCCTCTCTATCAGTAAGTCACAGCATTGATTCCAGACAGTTCTTCCCTCTCTATCAGTAACTCACAGTGTTGATTCCAGATAGTTGTTCTCTCCCCCCCCCCCCCTCTCAGTTACTAACAGCGTTGATTACAGACTGTTGTTCCCTCTCTCTCAGTAACTCACAGCGTTGATTAAAGACAGTTGTTCCCTCTTTCTCAGTAACTCACAGCGTTGATTACAGACAGTTGTTCCCTCTCTCTCAGTAACTCAGAGTTGATTACAGACAGTTGTTCCCTCTCTCTCAGTAACTCAGAGTTAATTCCAGACAGTTGTTCCCTCTCTCTCAGTAACTCAGAGTTGATTACAGACAGTTGTTCCCTCTCTCTCAGTAACTCAGAGTTGATTACAGACAGTTGTTCCCTCTCTCTCAGTTACTCACAGCGGTGAATCCAGACATTTGTTACCTCTCTCTCAGTAACTCAGAGTTGATTCCAGACAGTTGTTCCCTCTCTGTAACTCACAGTGTTGATTCCAGACAGTTGTTCCCTCTCTCTCAGTAACTCAGAGTTGATTCCAGACAGTTGTTCCCTCTCTCTCAGTAACTCAGAGTTGATTACAGACAGTTGTTCCCTCTCTCTCAGTAACTCAGAGTTGAATCCAGACATTTGTTCCCTCTCTCTCAGTAAGTCACAGCATTGATTACAGACAGTTGTTCCCTCTCTCTCAGTAAGTCACACCATTGATTCCAGACAGTTGTTCCCTCTTTCTCAGTAACTCACAGCGGTGAATCCAGACATTTGTTCCCTCTCTCTCAGTAAGTCATAGCATTGATTCCAGACAGTTCTTCCCTCTCTATCAGTAAGTCACAGCATTGATTCCAGACAGTTCTTCCCTCTCTATCAGTAACTCACAGTGTTGATTCCAGATAGTTGTTCTCTCCCCCCCCCTCTCAGTTACTAACAGCGTTGATTCCAGACAGTTATTCCCTCTCTCTCAGTTACTAACAGCGTTGATTCCAGACAGTTGTTCCCTCTCTCTCAGTTACTAACAGCGTTGATTCCAGACAGTTGTTCCCTCTCTCTCCCCCTCTCTCAGCGTTGATTCCAGAAAGTTGTTCCCTCTCTCTCTGTAACTCACAGTGTTAATTCCAGAAAGTTGTTCCCTCTCTCTCAGTAACTCACAGCGTTGATTCCAGACAGTTGTTCCCTCTCTCCCCCCATCTCTCACTTACTAACAGCGTTGATTCCAGACAGTTGATCCCTCTCTCTCATTTACTCACAGCGTTGGATCCAGACAGTTGATCCCTCTTTCTCAGTATCTCACAGCATTGATTCCAGACAGTTGATCCCTCTCTCTCAGCAACTCACAGCGTTGGATCCGGACAGTTGATCCCTCTTTCTCAGTAACTCACAACATTGATTCCAGACAGTTGATCCCTCTCTCTCAGTAACTCACAGCGTTGATTCTAGACAGTTGTTCCCTGTTTCTCAGTAACTCACAGCGTTGATTCCAGACAGTTGTTCCCTCTCTCTCAGCAACACACAGCGTCGATTCCAGACAGTTGTTCCGTCTCTCTCTCCGCAACTCACAGCGTTGATTCCAGGCAGTTGTTCCCTCTCTCTCTCCGCAACTCAAAGCGTTGATTCCAGGCAGTTGTTCCCTGTTTCTCAGCAACTCACAGCGTTGATTCCAGACAGTTGTTTCCTCTCTCTCTCCGCAACACACAGCGTCGATTCCAGACAGTTGTTCCCTCTCTCTCTCCACAACTCACAGCGTTGATTCCAGACAGTTGTTCCCTCTCTCTCTCCGCAACTCACAGTGTTGACTCCAGACAGTTGTTCCCTCTCTCCCCCTCTCTCTCCTCATCTCACAGTGTTGATTCCAGACAGTTGTTCCCTCTCTCCCCCTCTCTCTCCCCCTCTCTCAGCGTTGATTCCAGAAAGTTGTTCCCTCTCTCTCTGTAACTCACAGTGTTAATTCCAGAAAGTTGTTCCCTCTCTCTCAGTAACTCACAGCGTTGATTCCAGACAGTTGTTCCCTCTCTCCCCCCATCTCTCACTTACTAACAGCGTTGATTCCAGACAGTTGATCCCTCTCTCTCATTTACTCACAGCGTTGGATCCAGACAGTTGATCCCTCTTTCTCAGTATCTCACAGCATTGATTCCAGACAGTTGATCCCTCTCTCTCAGCAACTCACAGCGTTGGATCCGGACAGTTGATCCCTCTTTCTCAGTAACTCACAGCATTGATTCCAGACAGTTGATCCCTCTCTCTCAGTAACTCACAGCGTTGATTCTAGACAGTTGTTCCCTGTTTCTCAGTAACTCACAGCGTTGATTCCAGACAGTTGTTCCCTCTCTCTCAGCAACACACAGCGTCGATTCCAGACAGTTGTTCCGTCTCTCTCTCCGCAACTCACAGCGTTGATTCCAGGCAGTTGTTCCCTCTCTCTCTCCGCAACTCAAAGCGTTGATTCCAGGCAGTTGTTCCCTGTTTCTCAGCAACTCACAGCGTTGATTCCAGACAGTTGTTTCCTCTCTCTCTCCGCAACACACAGCGTCGATTCCAGACAGTTGTTCCCTCTCTCTCTCCACAACTCACAGCGTTGATTCCAGACAGTTGTTCCCTCTCTCTCTCCGCAACTCACAGTGTTGACTCCAGACAGTTGTTCCCTCTCTCCCCCTCTCTCTCCTCATCTCACAGTGTTGATTCCAGACAGTTGTTCCCTCTCTCCCCCTCTCTCTCCGCATCTCACAGCGTTGATTCCAGACAGTTGTTCCCTCTCTCTCCGCATTTCACAACGTTGATTCCAGACAGTTGTTCCATGTTTCTCAGCAACTCACAGCGTTGATTCCAGACAGTTGTTCCCTCTTTCTCTAACTCACAGCGTTTATTCCAGACAGTGGTTCCCTGTTTCTCAGGAAATCACAGCGTTGATTCCAGACTGTTGTTCCCTCTCTCTCTCCCCAACTCACAGCGTAGATTCCAGACAGTTGTTCCCTCTCTCTCTCCGCAACTCACAGCGTTGATTCCAGACAGTTGTTCCCTCTTTCTCTAACTCACTGCGTTGATTCCAGACAGTTGTTCCCTCTCTCTCCGCATCTCACAGCGTTGAATCCAGACAGTTGTTCCCTCTCTCCCCCTCTCTCTCCGCATCTCACAGCTTTGATTCCAGGTAGTTGTTCTCTCTCTCTCCGCATCTCACAGCGTTGATTCCAGGTAGTTGTTCTCTCTCTCTCCGTATCTCACAGTGTTGATTCCAGGTAGTTGTTTTCTCTCTCTCCGCATCTCACAGCGTTGATTCCAGGTAGTTGTTCTCTCTCTCTCCGCATCTCACAGTGTTGATTCCAGACAGGTGTTCCCTCTTTCTCTAACTCACAGCGTTGAATCCAGACAGTTGTTCCCTCTTTCTCTAACTCACAGCGTTGATTCCAGACAGTTGTTCCCTGTTTCTCAGCAACTCACAGCGTTGATTCCAGACAGTTGTTCCCTCTCTCTCTCCGCAACTCACAGTGTTGATTCCAGACAGTTGTTCCCTCTCTCTCCGCAACTCACAGCGTTGATTCCAGACAGTTGTTCCCTCTCTCTCTCCGCATCTCACAGCGTTGATTCCAGACAGTTGTTCCCTCTCTCTCCGCAACTCACAGCGTTGATTCCATACAGTTGTTCCCTCTCTCTCCGCAACTCACAGCGTTGATTCCAGACAGTTGTTCCCTCTCTCTCCGCAACTCACAGCGTTGATTCCAGACAGTTGTTCCCTGTTTCTCAGTTACACACAGCGATGATTCCAGACAGTTGTTCCCTGCTTCTCAGTTACACACAGCGTTAATTCCAGACAGTTGTTCCCTGTTTCTCTAACTCACAGCGTTAATTCCAGACAGTTGTTCCCTGTTTCTCAGCAACTCACAGTGTGATTCCAGACAGTTGTTCCCTGTTTCTCAGCAACTCACAGTGTTGATTCCAGGTAGTTGTTCCCTGTTTCTCAGCATCTCACAGCGTTGATTCCAGACAGTTGTTCCCTGTTTCTCAGCATCTCACAGCGTTGATTCCAGACAGTTGTTCCCTGTTTCTCAGCAACTCACAGTGTTGATTCCAGGTAGTTGTTCCCTGTTTCTCAGCATCTCACAGCGTTGATTCCAGACAGTTGTTCCCTGTTTCTCAGCATCTCACAGCGTTGATTCCAGACAGTTGTTCCATGTTTCCCAGCATCTCACAGTGTTGATTCCAGACAGTTGTTCCCCCTCTCTCTCCGCATCTCACAGCGTTGATTCCAGGTAGTTGTTCTCTCTCTCTCCGTATCTCACAGTGTTGATTCCAGGTAGTTGTTCTCTCTCTCTCCGCATCTCACAGCGTTGATTCCAGGTAGTTGTTCTCTCTCTCTCCGCATCTCACAGTGTTGATTCCAGACAGGTGTTCCCTCTTTCTCTAACTCACAGCGTTGAATCCAGACAGTTGTTCCCTCTTTCTCTAACTCACAGCGTTGATTCCAGACAGTTGTTCCCTGTTTCTCAGCAACTCACAGCGTTGATTCCAGACAGTTGTTCCCTCTCTCTCTCCGCAACTCACAGTGTTGATTCCAGACAGTTGTTCCCTCTCTCTCCGCAACTCACAGCGTTGATTCCAGACAGTTGTTCCCTCTCTCTCTCCGCATCTCACAGCGTTGATTCCAGACAGTTGTTCCCTCTCTCTCCGCAACTCACAGCGTTGATTCCATACAGTTGTTCCCTCTCTCTCCGCAACTCACAGCGTTGATTCCAGACAGTTGTTCCCTCTCTCTCCGCAACTCACAGCGTTGATTCCAGACAGTTGTTCCCTCTTTCTCTCACTCACAGCGTTGATTTCAGACAGTTGTTCCCTGTTTCTCAGTTACACACAGCGATGATTCCAGACAGTTGTTCCCTGCTTCTCAGTTACACACAGCGTTAATTCCAGACAGTTGTTCCCTGTTTCTCTAACTCACAGCGTTAATTCCAGACAGTTGTTCCCTGTTTCTCAGCAACTCACAGCGTTAATTCCAGACAGTTGTTCCCTGTTTCTCAGCAACTCACAGTGTGATTCCAGACAGTTGTTCCCTGTTTCTCAGCAACTCACAGTGTTGATTCCAGGTAGTTGTTCCCTGTTTCTCAGCATCTCACAGCGTTGATTCCAGACAGTTGTTCCCTTTTTCTCAGCATCTCACAGCGTTGATTCCAGACAGTTGTTCCCTGTTTCTCAGCAACTCACAGTGTTGATTCCAGGTAGTTGTTCCCTGTTTCTCAGCATCTCACAGCGTTGATTCCAGACAGTTGTTCCCTGTTTCTCAGCATCTCACAGCGTTGATTCCAGACAGTTGTTCCCTGTTTCCCAGCATCTCACAGTGTTGATTCCAGACAGTTGTTCCCCCTCTCTCTCCGCATCTCACAGCGTTGAATCCAGACAGTTGTTCCCTCTCTCCCTCTCTCTCTCCGCATCTCACAGCGTTGATTCCAGACAGTTGTTCCCTGTTTCTCAGCATCTCACAGTGTTGATTCCAGACAGTTGTTCCCCCTCTCTCTCCGCAACTCACAGCGTTGAATCCAGACAGTTGTTCCCTGTTTCTCAGCAACTCACAGCGTTGATTCCAGACAGTTGTTCCCTCTCTCTCCGCATCTCACAGCGTTGATTCCAGACAGTTGTTCCCTGTTTCTCTAACTCACAGCGTTGATTCCAGACAGTTGTTCCCTGTTTCTCAGCAACTCACAGCGTTGATTCCAGACAGTTGTTCCCTCTCTCTCTCCGCAACTCACAGTGTTGATTCCAGACAGTTGTTCCCTCTCTCTCCGCAACTCACAGCGTTGATTCCAGACAGTTGTTCCCTCTCTCTCTCTGCATCTCATAGCGTTGATTCCAGACAGTTGTTCCCTCTCTCTCCGCAACTCACAGCGTTGATTCCAGACAGTTGTTCCCTCTCTCTCCGCAACTCACAGCGTTGATTCCAGACAGTTGTTCCCTCTCTCTCCGCAACTCACAGCGTTGATTCCAGACAGTTGTTCCCTCTCTCTCCGCAACTCACAGCGTTGATTCCAGACAGTTGTTCCCTCTTTCTCTCACTCACAGTGTTGATTTCAGACAGTTGTTCCCTGTTTCTCAGTTACACACAGCGATGATTCCAGACAGTTGTTCCCTGTTTCTCAGTTTCTCACAGCGTTGATTCCAGACAGTTGTTCCCTCTCTCCCCCGTTTTCTCAGTAACTCACAGTGTTAATTCCAGACAGTTGTTCCCTGTTTCTCAGGTACTCACAGCGTTGATTCCAGACAGTTGTTCCCTGTTTCTCAGTTACTCACAGCGTTGATTCCAGACAGTTGTTCCCTGTTTCTCAGCAACTCACAGCGTTAATTCCAGACAGTTGTTCCCTGTTTCTCAGTTACTCACAGCGTCGATTCCAGACAGATGTTCCCTCTCTCTCAGTAACTCACAGCTTTAATTCCAGACAGTTGTTCCCTGTTTCTCAGTTACTCACAGCGTTGATTCCAGACAGTTGTTCCCTGTTTCTCAGCAACTCACAGTGTTGATTCCAGACATTTGTTCCCTGTTTCTCAGCATCTCACAGCGTTGATTCCAGACAGTTGTTCCCTCTCTCTCCACAACTCACAGTGTTGATTCCAGACAGTTGTTCCCTCTCTCTCCACAACTCACAGTGTTGATTCCAGACAGTTGTTCCCTGTTTCTCAGCATCTCACAGCGTTGATTCCAGACAGTTGTTTCCTCTTACTCTAACTCACAGTGTGATTCCAGACAGTTGTTCCCTGTTTCTCAGCAACTCACAGTGTTGATTCCAGGTAGTTGTTCCCTGTTTCTCAGCAACTCACAGTGTTGATTCAGGACAGTTGTTCCCTCTCTCTCAGCATCTCACAGAGTTGATTCCAGACAGTTGTTCCCTGTTTCTCAGCATCTCACAGTGTTGATTCCAGACAGTTGTTCCCTCTCTCTCAGCATCTCACAGCGTTGATTCCAGACAGTTGTTCCCTGTTTCTCAGCATCTCACAGCGTTGATTCCAGACAGTTGTTCCCTGTTTCTCAGCATCTCACAGCGTTGATTCCAGACAGTTGTTCCCTGTTTCCCAGCATCTCACAGTGTTGATTCCAGACAGTTGTTCCCCCTCTCTCTCCGCATCTCACAGCGTTGAATCCAGACAGTTGTTCCCTCTCTCCCCCTCTCTCTCCGCATCTCACAGCGTTGATTCCAGACAGTTGTTCCCTGTTTCTCAGCATCTCACAGTGTTGATTCCAGACAGTTGTTCCCCCTCTCTCTCCGCAACTCACAGCGTTGAATCCAGACAGTTGTTCCCTGTTCCTCAGCAACTCACAGCGTTGATTCCAGACAGTTGTTCCCTCTCTCTCCGCATCTCACAGCGTTGATTCCAGACAGTTGTTCCCTGTTTCTCAGCATCTCACAGCGTTGAATCCAGACAGTTGTTCCCTGTTCCTCAGCAACTCACAGTGTTGATTCCAGACAGTTGTTCCCCCTCTCTCTCCGCAACTCACAGCGTTGAATCCAGAGAGTTGTTCCCTGTTTCTCAGCAACTCACAGCGTTGATTCCAGACAGTTGTTCTCTCTCTCTCCGCATCTCACAGCGTTGATTCCAGGTAGTTGTTCTCTCTCTCTCCGTATCTCACAGTGTTGATTCCAGGTAGTTGTTTTCTCTCTCTCCGCATCTCACAGCGTTGATTCCAGGTAGTTGTTCTCTCTCTCTCCGCATCTCACAGTGTTGATTCCAGACAGGTGTTCCCTCTTTCTCTAACTCACAGCGTTGAATCCAGACAGTTGTTCCCTCTTTCTCTAACTCACAGCGTTGATTCCAGACAGTTGTTCCCTGTTTCTCAGCAACTCACAGCGTTGATTCCAGACAGTTGTTCCCTCTCTCTCTCCGCAACTCACAGTGTTGATTCCAGACAGTTGTTCCCTCTCTCTCCGCAACTCACAGCGTTGATTCCAGACAGTTGTTCCCTCTCTCTCTCCGCATCTCACAGCGTTGATTCCAGACAGTTGTTCCCTCTCTCTCCGCAACTCACAGCGTTGATTCCATACAGTTGTTCCCTCTCTCTCCGCAACTCACAGCGTTGATTCCAGACAGTTGTTCCCTCTCTCTCCGCAACTCACAGCGTTGATTCCAGACAGTTGTTCCCTGTTTCTCAGTTACACACAGCGATGATTCCAGACAGTTGTTCCCTGCTTCTCAGTTACACACAGCGTTAATTCCAGACAGTTGTTCCCTGTTTCTCTAACTCACAGCGTTAATTCCAGACAGTTGTTCCCTGTTTCTCAGCAACTCACAGTGTGATTCCAGACAGTTGTTCCCTGTTTCTCAGCAACTCACAGTGTTGATTCCAGGTAGTTGTTCCCTGTTTCTCAGCATCTCACAGCGTTGATTCCAGACAGTTGTTCCCTGTTTCTCAGCATCTCACAGCGTTGATTCCAGACAGTTGTTCCCTGTTTCTCAGCAACTCACAGTGTTGATTCCAGGTAGTTGTTCCCTGTTTCTCAGCATCTCACAGCGTTGATTCCAGACAGTTGTTCCCTGTTTCTCAGCATCTCACAGCGTTGATTCCAGACAGTTGTTCCATGTTTCCCAGCATCTCACAGTGTTGATTCCAGACAGTTGTTCCCCCTCTCTCTCCGCATCTCACAGCGTTGATTCCAGGTAGTTGTTCTCTCTCTCTCCGTATCTCACAGTGTTGATTCCAGGTAGTTGTTCTCTCTCTCTCCGCATCTCACAGCGTTGATTCCAGGTAGTTGTTCTCTCTCTCTCCGCATCTCACAGTGTTGATTCCAGACAGGTGTTCCCTCTTTCTCTAACTCACAGCGTTGAATCCAGACAGTTGTTCCCTCTTTCTCTAACTCACAGCGTTGATTCCAGACAGTTGTTCCCTGTTTCTCAGCAACTCACAGCGTTGATTCCAGACAGTTGTTCCCTCTCTCTCTCCGCAACTCACAGTGTTGATTCCAGACAGTTGTTCCCTCTCTCTCCGCAACTCACAGCGTTGATTCCAGACAGTTGTTCCCTCTCTCTCTCCGCATCTCACAGCGTTGATTCCAGACAGTTGTTCCCTCTCTCTCCGCAACTCACAGCGTTGATTCCATACAGTTGTTCCCTCTCTCTCCGCAACTCACAGCGTTGATTCCAGACAGTTGTTCCCTCTCTCTCCGCAACTCACAGCGTTGATTCCAGACAGTTGTTCCCTCTTTCTCTCACTCACAGCGTTGATTTCAGACAGTTGTTCCCTGTTTCTCAGTTACACACAGCGATGATTCCAGACAGTTGTTCCCTGCTTCTCAGTTACACACAGCGTTAATTCCAGACAGTTGTTCCCTGTTTCTCTAACTCACAGCGTTAATTCCAGACAGTTGTTCCCTGTTTCTCAGCAACTCACAGCGTTAATTCCAGACAGTTGTTCCCTGTTTCTCAGCAACTCACAGTGTGATTCCAGACAGTTGTTCCCTGTTTCTCAGCAACTCACAGTGTTGATTCCAGGTAGTTGTTCCCTGTTTCTCAGCATCTCACAGCGTTGATTCCAGACAGTTGTTCCCTTTTTCTCAGCATCTCACAGCGTTGATTCCAGACAGTTGTTCCCTGTTTCTCAGCAACTCACAGTGTTGATTCCAGGTAGTTGTTCCCTGTTTCTCAGCATCTCACAGCGTTGATTCCAGACAGTTGTTCCCTGTTTCTCAGCATCTCACAGCGTTGATTCCAGACAGTTGTTCCCTGTTTCCCAGCATCTCACAGTGTTGATTCCAGACAGTTGTTCCCCCTCTCTCTCCGCATCTCACAGCGTTGAATCCAGACAGTTGTTCCCTCTCTCCCTCTCTCTCTCCGCATCTCACAGCGTTGATTCCAGACAGTTGTTCCCTGTTTCTCAGCATCTCACAGTGTTGATTCCAGACAGTTGTTCCCCCTCTCTCTCCGCAACTCACAGCGTTGAATCCAGACAGTTGTTCCCTGTTTCTCAGCAACTCACAGCGTTGATTCCAGACAGTTGTTCCCTCTCTCTCCGCATCTCACAGCGTTGATTCCAGACAGTTGTTCCCTGTTTCTCTAACTCACAGCGTTGATTCCAGACAGTTGTTCCCTGTTTCTCAGCAACTCACAGCGTTGATTCCAGACAGTTGTTCCCTCTCTCTCTCCGCAACTCACAGTGTTGATTCCAGACAGTTGTTCCCTCTCTCTCCGCAACTCACAGCGTTGATTCCAGACAGTTGTTCCCTCTCTCTCTCTGCATCTCATAGCGTTGATTCCAGACAGTTGTTCCCTCTCTCTCCGCAACTCACAGCGTTGATTCCAGACAGTTGTTCCCTCTCTCTCCGCAACTCACAGCGTTGATTCCAGACAGTTGTTCCCTCTCTCTCCGCAACTCACAGCGTTGATTCCAGACAGTTGTTCCCTCTCTCTCCGCAACTCACAGCGTTGATTCCAGACAGTTGTTCCCTCTTTCTCTCACTCACAGTGTTGATTTCAGACAGTTGTTCCCTGTTTCTCAGTTACACACAGCGATGATTCCAGACAGTTGTTCCCTGTTTCTCAGTTTCTCACAGCGTTGATTCCAGACAGTTGTTCCCTCTCTCCCCCGTTTTCTCAGTAACTCACAGTGTTAATTCCAGACAGTTGTTCCCTGTTTCTCAGGTACTCACAGCGTTGATTCCAGACAGTT
Source organism: Oncorhynchus mykiss (assembly GCF_057628025.1). Lineage (NCBI taxonomy): Eukaryota > Metazoa > Chordata > Actinopteri > Salmoniformes > Salmonidae > Oncorhynchus > Oncorhynchus mykiss. The sequence goes on from NC_143028.1 coordinate 9,882,710, forward strand.
GTTCCCTGTTTCTCAGTTACTCACAGCGTTGATTCCAGACAGTTGTTCCCTGTTTCTCAGCAACTCACAGCGTTAATTCCAGACAGTTGTTCCCTGTTTCTCAGTTACTCACAGCGTCGATTCCAGACAGATGTTCCCTCTCTCTCAGTAACTCACAGCTTTAATTCCAGACAGTTGTTCCCTGTTTCTCAGTTACTCACAGCGTTGATTCCAGACAGTTGTTCCCTGTTTCTCAGCAACTCACAGTGTTGATTCCAGACATTTGTTCCCTGTTTCTCAGCATCTCACAGCGTTGATTCCAGACAGTTGTTCCCTCTCTCTCCACAACTCACAGTGTTGATTCCAGACAGTTGTTCCCTCTCTCTCCACAACTCACAGTGTTGATTCCAGACAGTTGTTCCCTGTTTCTCAGCATCTCACAGCGTTGATTCCAGACAGTTGTTTCCTCTTACTCTAACTCACAGTGTGATTCCAGACAGTTGTTCCCTGTTTCTCAGCAACTCACAGTGTTGATTCCAGGTAGTTGTTCCCTGTTTCTCAGCAACTCACAGTGTTGATTCAGGACAGTTGTTCCCTCTCTCTCAGCATCTCACAGAGTTGATTCCAGACAGTTGTTCCCTGTTTCTCAGCATCTCACAGTGTTGATTCCAGACAGTTGTTCCCTCTCTCTCAGCATCTCACAGCGTTGATTCCAGACAGTTGTTCCCTGTTTCTCAGCATCTCACAGCGTTGATTCCAGACAGTTGTTCCCTGTTTCTCAGCATCTCACAGCGTTGATTCCAGACAGTTGTTCCCTGTTTCCCAGCATCTCACAGTGTTGATTCCAGACAGTTGTTCCCCCTCTCTCTCCGCATCTCACAGCGTTGAATCCAGACAGTTGTTCCCTCTCTCCCCCTCTCTCTCCGCATCTCACAGCGTTGATTCCAGACAGTTGTTCCCTGTTTCTCAGCATCTCACAGTGTTGATTCCAGACAGTTGTTCCCCCTCTCTCTCCGCAACTCACAGCGTTGAATCCAGACAGTTGTTCCCTGTTCCTCAGCAACTCACAGCGTTGATTCCAGACAGTTGTTCCCTCTCTCTCCGCATCTCACAGCGTTGATTCCAGACAGTTGTTCCCTGTTTCTCAGCATCTCACAGCGTTGAATCCAGACAGTTGTTCCCTGTTCCTCAGCAACTCACAGTGTTGATTCCAGACAGTTGTTCCCCCTCTCTCTCCGCAACTCACAGCGTTGAATCCAGAGAGTTGTTCCCTGTTTCTCAGCAACTCACAGCGTTGATTCCAGACAGTTGTTCCCTCTCTCTCCGCATCTCACAGCGTTGATTCCAGACAGTTGTTCCCTGTTTCTCTAACTCACAGCGTTGATTCCAGACAGTTGTTCCCTGTTTCTCAGCAACTCACAGCGTTGATTCCAGACAGTTGTTCCCTCTCTCTCTCCGCAACTCACAGTGTTGATTCCAGACAGTTGTTCCCTCTCTCTCCGCAACTCACAGCGTTGATTCCAGACAGTTGTTCCCTCTCTCTCTCCGCATCTCATAGCGTTGATTCCAGACAGTTGTTCCCTCTCTCTCCGCAACTCACAGCGTTGATTCCAGACAGTTGTTCCCTCTCTCTCCGCAACTCACAGCGTTGATTCCAGACAGTTTTTCCCTCTCTCTCCGCAACTCACAGCGTTGATTCCAGACAGTTGTTCCCTCTTTCTCTCACTCACAGCGTTGATTTCAGACAGTTGTTCCCTGTTTCTCAGTTACACACAGCAATGATTCCAGACAGTTGTTCCCTGCTTCTCAGTTACACACAGCGTTAATTCCAGACAGTTGTTCCCTGTTTCTCAGTTTCTCACAGCGTTGATTCCAGACAGTTGTTCCCTCTCTCCCCCGTTTTCTCAGTAACTCACAGTGTTAATTCCAGACAGTTGTGCCCTGTTTCTCAGGTACTCACAGCGTTGATTCCAGACAGTTGTTCCCTGTTTCTCAGTTACTCACAGCGTTGATTACAGACAGTTGTTCCCTGTTTCTCAGCAACTCACAGCGTTAATTCCAGACAGTTGTTCCCTGTTTCTCAGTTACTCACAGCGTCGATTCCAGACAGATGTTCCCTCTCTCTCAGTAACTCACAGCTTTAATTCCAGACAGTTGTTCCCTGTTTCTCAGTTACTCACGGCGTTGATTCCAGACAGTTGTTCCCTGTTTCTCAGCAACTCACAGTGTTGATTCCAGGCAGTTGTTCACTCTCTCTCTCCACAACTCACAGTGTTGATTCCAGACAGTTGTTCCCTGTTTCTCAGCATCTCACAGCGTTGATTCCAGACAGTTGTTTCCTCTTACTCTAACTCACAGTGTGATTCCAGACAGTTGTTCCCTGTTTCTCAGCAACTCACAGTGTTGATTCCAGGTAGTTGTTCCCTGTTTCTCAGCAACTCACAGTGTTGATTCCAGGTAGTTGTTCCCTGTTTCTCAGCAACTCACAGTGTTGATTCAAGACAGTTGTTCCCTGTTTCTCAGCATCTCACAGTGTTGATTCCAGACAGTTGTTCCCTCTCTCTCAGCATCTCACAGCGTTGATTCCAGACAGTTGTTTCCTGTTTCTCAGCATCTCACAGCGTTGATTCCAGACAGTTGTTCCCTGTTTCTCAGCATCTCACAGCGTTGATTCCAGACAGTTGTTCCCTGTTTCCCAGCATCTCACAGTGTTGATTCCAGACAGTTGTTCCCCCTCTCTCTCCGCATCTCACAGCGTTGAATCCAGACAGTTGTTCCCTCTCTCCCCCTCTCTCTCCGCATCTCACAGCGTTGATTCCAGACAGTTGTTCCCTGTTTCTCAGCATCTCACAGTGTTGATTCCAGACAGTTGTTCCCCCTCTCTCTCCGCAACTCACAGCGTTGAATCCAGACAGTTGTTCCCTGTTCCTCAGCAACTCACTGCGTTGACTCCAGACAGTTGTTCCCTCTCTCTCTCCGCAACTCACAGTGTTGATTCCAGACAGTTGTTCCCTGTTTCTCAGCAACTCACAGCGTTGATTCCAGACAGTTGTTCCCTCTTTCTCTAACTCACAGCGTTGATTTCCAGACAGTGGTTCCCTGTTTCTCAGCAACTCACAGCGTTGATTCCAGACAGTTGTTCCCTCTCTCTCTCCGCAACTCACAGTGTTGATTCCAGACAGTTGTTCCCTCTCTCTCCGCAACTCACAGCGTTGATTCCAGACAGTTGTTCCCTCTCTCTCTCCGCATCTCATAGCGTTGATTCCAGACAGTTGTTCCCTCTCTCTCCGCAACTCACAGCGTTGATTCCAGACAGTTGTTCCCTCTCTCTCCTTAACTCACAGCGTTGATTCCAGACAGTTTTTCCCTCTCTCTCCGCAACTCACAGCGTTGATTCCAGACAGTTGTTCCCTCTTTCTCTCACTCACAGCGTTGATTTCAGACAGTTGTTCCCTGTTTCTCAGTTACACACAGCAATGATTCCAGACAGTTGTTCCCTGCTTCTCAGTTACACACAGCGTTAATTCCAGACAGTTGTTCCCTGTTTCTCAGTTTCTCACAGCGTTGATTCCAGACAGTTGTTCCCTCTCTCCCCCGTTTTCTCAGTAACTCACAGTGTTAATTCCAGACAGTTGTGCCCTGTTTCTCAGGTACTCACAGCGTTGATTCCAGACAGTTGTTCCCTGTTTCTCAGTTACTCACAGCGTTGATTACAGACAGTTGTTCCCTGTTTCTCAGCAACTCACAGCGTTAATTCCAGACAGTTGTTCCCTGTTTCTCAGTTACTCACAGCGTCGATTCCAGACAGATGTTCCCTCTCTCTCAGTAACTCACAGCTTTAATTCCAGACAGTTGTTCCCTGTTTCTCAGTTACTCACGGCGTTGATTCCAGACAGTTGTTCCCTGTTTCTCAGCAACTCACAGTGTTGATTCCAGGCAGTTGTTCACTCTCTCTCTCCACAACTCACAGTGTTGATTCCAGACAGTTGTTCCCTGTTTCTCAGCATCTCACAGCATTGATTCCAGACAGTTGTTTCCTCTTACTCTAACTCACAGTGTGATTCCAGACAGTTGTTCCCTGTTTCTCAGCAACTCACAGTGTTGATTCCAGGTAGTTGTTCCCTGTTTCTCAGCAACTCACAGTGTTGATTCCAGACAGTTGTTCCCTGTTTCTCAGCAACTCACAGTGTTGATTCCAGGTAGTTGTTCCCTGTTTCTCAGCAACTCACAGTGTTGATTCCAGGTAGTTGTTCCCTGTTTCTCAGCAACTCACAGTGTTGATTCCAGACAGTTGTTCCCTCTCTCTCAGCATCTCACAGCGTTGATTCCAGACAGTTGTTCCCTGTTTCTCAGCATCTCACAGTGTTGATTCCAGACAGTTGTTCCCTCTCTCTCAGCATCTCACAGCGTTGATTCCAGACAGTTGTTTCCTGTTTCTCAGCATCTCACAGCGTTGATTCCAGACAGTTGTTCCCTGTTTCTCAGCATCTCACAGCGTTGATTCCAGACAGTTGTTCCCTGTTTCCCAGCATCTCACAGTGTTGATTCCAGACAGTTGTTCCCCCTCTCTCTCCGCATCTCACAGCGTTGAATCCAGACAGTTGTTCCCTCTCTCCCCCTCTCTCTCCGCATCTCACAGCGTTGATTCCAGACAGTTGTTCCCTGTTTCTCAGCATCTCACAGTGTTGATTCCAGACAGTTGTTCCCCCTCTCTCTCCGCAACTCACAGCGTTGAATCCAGACAGTTGTTCCCTGTTCCTCAGCAACTCACTGCGTTGACTCCAGACAGTTGTTCCCTCTCTCTCTCCGCAACTCACAGTGTTGATTCCAGACAGTTGTTCCCTGTTTCTCAGCAACTCACAGCGTTGATTCCAGACAGTTGTTCCCTCTTTCTCTAACTCACAGCGTTGATTTCCAGACAGTGGTTCCCTGTTTCTCAGGAACTCACAGCGTTGATTCCAGACAGTTGTTCCCTCTCTCTCTCCGCAACTCACAGTGTTGATTCCAGACAGTTGTTCCCTCTTTCTCTAACTCACAGTGTTGATTCCAGACAGTTGTTCCCTCTTTCTCTAACTCACAGTGTTGATTCCAGACAGTGGTTCCATGTTTCTCAGTTACTCACAGCGTTGATTCCAGACAGTTGTTCCATGTTTCTCAGCAACTCACAGTGTTGATTCCAGGTAGTTGTTCTCTCTCTCTCCGCATCTCACAGCGTTGATTCCAGACAGTTGTTCCCTCTTTCTCTAACTCACAGCGTTGATTCCAGACAGTTGTTCCCTCTCTCTCCGCAACTCACAGCGTTGATTCCAGACAGCTTTTCCCTCTTTCTCTCACTCACAGCGTTCATTCCAGACAGTTGTTCCCTCTCTCCCCCGTTTTCTCAGTAACTCACAGCGTTAATTCCAGACAGTTGTTGTGAGAAATGCATCATCAGGGCTACAAACAGCTGCTGCCTGTAGAGAGATGATCGCACCTAGAAAACGACAGACATATTACAGCATTAATACATGACTACAGACACATATCACATTATTAATACAGGACTACAGACACATATCACATTATTAATACAGGACTACAGACACATATCACATTACTAATCGAGGACTAGAGACACATATCACATTACCAATGTAGGTCTACAGACACATATCACATTACTAATGCAGGTCTACAGACACATCACATTACTAATGCAGGTCTACAGACACATATCACATGTTTATTACAGAATTAGAGATACATCACATTATTAATACAGGACCCCAGACATATCACATTAGTAATGCAGGACTACAGACACATATCATATTACTAATGCAGGCATACAGACACATATCACATGTTTAATACAGGACTACAGACACATATCACATTATGAAAACAGGACTACAGACACATATCACATTATTAATATTGGACTAAAGACACATATCACATGAGTAATAGAGGACCACAGACACATAACACATTACTAATACAGGACTACAGACACATTTCACATTATTAATATTGGACTACAGACACATATCACATGATGAAGAGAGGACTACAGACACAACACATAGTTAATACAGGACTACAGACACATATCACATTATTAATATTGGACTAGAGACACATATCACATGATTAATAGAGGACTACAGACACATATCACATTGTTAATACAGGACTACAGACACATATCACATTATTAATACAGGACTACAGACACATATCACATTATCAATATTGGACTACAGACACATATCACGTTATTAATACAGGACTACAGACACATATCACATTGTTAATACAGGACTACAGACACATATCACAATATTTATACAGGACTACAGACACATATCACATTATTAAAAGAGGACTACAGACACATATCACATTACCAATGCAGGACCCCAGACATATCACATTACTAATGCAGGCATACAGACACATATCACATTATTCATATTTGACTACAGACACATATCGCATGATTAATAGAGTACTACAGACACATATCACATTACCAATGCAGGACTACAGACACATATCATATTACTAATGCAGGCATACAGACACATATCACATTATTCATATTGGACTACACACACATATCACATGATTAATAGAGAACTACAGACAGATATCACATTGATAATGCAGGATTACAGACACATATCACATTATTAATACAGGACTACAGACATATCTCTTTGTTAATATTGGACCACAGACACATATCATATTATTAATACAGGACTACAGACACATATCACATTATTAATATTGGACTACAGACACATATCATATTATTAATACACGACTACAGACACATATCATATTATTAATACAGGACTACAGACACATATCACATGAATAATATTGGACTACAGACACATATCATATTATTAATATAGGACTACAGACACATCACATTTTTAATATTGGACTATATACATACATCACATTATGAATACAGGACTACAGACACATATCACGTGATTAATAGAGGACTACAGACACATATCACATTGTTCATACAGGACTACAGACACATATCACGTGATTAATAGAGGACTACAGACACATATCACATTATTAATTTTGGCTTACAGACAAATATCACATGATTAATAGAGGACTACAGATACAACACATTGTTAATACAGGACTACAGACACATATCACATTGTTAATACAGGACTACAGACACATATCACAATATTTATACAGGACTACAGACACATATCACATTATTAAAAGAGGACTACAGACACATATCACATTACCAATGCAGGACCCCAGACATATCACATTACTAATGCAGGCATACAGACACATATCACATTATTCATATTTGACTACAGACACATATCGCATGATTAATAGAGTACTACAGACACATATCACATTACCAATGCAGGACTACAGACACATATCATATTACTAATGCAGGCATACAGACACATATCACATTATTCATATTGGACTACACACACATATCACATGATTAATAGAGAACTACAGACAGATATCACATTGATAATGCAGGATTACAGACACATATCACATTATTAATACAGGACTACAGACATATCACATTGTTAATATTGGACCACAGACACATATCATATTATTAATACAGGACTACAGACACATATCACATTATTAATATTGGACTACAGACACATATCATATTATTAATATTGGACTACAGACACATATCATATTATTAATACAGGACTACAGACACATATCACATGAATAATATTGGACTACAGACACATATCATATTATTAATATAGGACTACAGACACATCACATTTTTAATATTGGACTATATACATACATCACATTATGAATACAGGACTACAGACACATATCACGTGATTAATAGAGGACTACAGACACATATCACATTATTAATTTTGGCTTACAGACAAATATCACATGATTAATAGAGGACTACAGATACAACACATTGTTAATACAGGACTACAGACACATATCACATTGTTAATACAAGACTACAGACATATATCACATTGTTATTACAGGACTACAGACACATTATTAATTCAGGACTACAGACACATATCACATTATTAATATTGGACTACAGACACATATCACATTATTAATATTGGACTACAGACACATATCACATGATTAATACAGGACTACAGACATATATCACATTGTTATTATTGGACTACAGACACATATCACATTATTAATATTGGACTACAGACACATATCACATTATTAATATTGGACAACAGACACATATCACATTATAAATACAGGACTACAGACACATATCACATTATTAATATTGGACTACAGACACATATCACATGATTAATACAGGACTACAGACATATATCACATTGTTATTACAGGACTACAGACACATTATTAATTCAGGACTACAGACACGTATCACATGATTAATATTGGACTAGAGACACATATCATATTGTTAATACAGGACTACAGACATATATGATATTATTAATACAGGACAACAGACACGTATCACATTGTTAATACATGACTACAGACATATATCATATTATTAATACAGGACTACAGACACATATCACACTATTTATACAGGACTACAGACACATATCACATTATTAATATTGGACTACAGACACATATCATGTTATTAATACAGGACTACAGACATATATTATATTATTAATACAGGACTACAGACATATATCACATGATTAATATTGGACTACAGACACATATCATATTATTAATACAGGACTACAGACATATATGATATTTTTAATACAGGACTACAGACATATATCACATGATTAATGTTGGACTACAGACACATATCATATTATTAATACAGGACTACAGACATATATCATATTATTAATACAGGACTACAGACACATATCACATTGTTAATACAGGACTACAGACACATATCACATGACTAATATTGGACTACAGACACATATCACATTACCAATGCAGGCGTACAGACACATATCACATGTTTATTACAGGACTACAGACACATATCACATTATTAATACAGGACTACAATCACACCTCACATTATAAATACATGACTACATACACACATCACATTATGAATACAGGACTACAGACACAAATCAAATGTTTAATATTGGACTACAGACACATATCACATTGTTCATACAGGACTACAGACACATATCAAATTGTTAATACAGGACTACAGACACATATCACATTATTCATATTGGACTATATACACACATCACATTATTAATACAGGACTACAGACACATATAACATTATTAATACAGGACTACAAACACATATCACATTATTAATATTGGATGACAGAAACATCACATTATAAATACAGGACTACAGACACATATGACATGATTAATAGAGGACTACAGACACATATCACATTATTAATTTTGGCTTACAGACAAATATCACATGATTAATAGAGGACTACAGATACAACACATTGTTAAAACAGGACTACAGACACATATCACATTATTAATATTGGACTACAGGCACATATCACATGATTAATACAGGACTACAGACATATATCACATTGTTATTACAGGACTACAGACACATTATTAATTCAGGACTACAGACACATACCACATTGTTAATACAGGACTACAGACACATATCACATGACTAATATTGGACTACAGACACATATCACATTACCAATGCAGGCGTACAGACACATATCACATGTTTATTACAGGACTACAGACACATATTATATTATTAATACAGGACTACAGACACATATCAAATGTTTAATATTGGACTACAGACACATATCACATTACCAATGCAGGACTACAGACACATATCACATTGTTCATACAGGACTACAGACACATATCAAATTATTAATATTGGACTATATACACACATCACATTATTAATACAGGACTACAGACACATATCACATTATTAATACAGGACTACAGACACATATCACATTATTAATATTGGATGACAGAAACATATCACATGATAACTACAGGACTGCAGACATATATCATATTATTAATACAGGACTACAGACACATATCAAATGTTTAATATTAGACTACAGACACATATCACATTGTTAATACAGGACTACAGACACATCACATGATTATTACTGGACTACAGACATATATCACATTATTAATACAGGACTACAGACACATATCAAATGTTTAATATTGGACAACAGACACATTTCACATTATGAATACAGGACCACAGACATATATCATATTATTAATGCAGGACTACAGACACATATCTCATTATTAATACAGGACTAAAGACATATCACATTATGAATACAGGACTACAGACACATATCACATTATTAATTCAGGACTACAGACACATATCACATTATTAATATAGGACTACAGACATATAACATTATTAATACAGGACTACAGCCATATCACATTACTAATATTGGACTACAGACACATATCACATGATTAATAGAGAACTACAGACACATATCACATTGTTAATACAGGACTACAGACACATATCACATTATTAATACAGGACTACAGACACATATCAAATGTTTAGTATTGGACTACAGACACATATCACATTATGAATACAGGACCACAGACATATATCATATTATTAATACAGGACTACAGACACATATCACATTGTTAATACAGGACTACAGACACATATCACATTATTAATATTGGACTACAGGCACATATCACATGATTAATACAGGACTACAGACATATATCACATTGTTATTACAGGACTACAGACACATTATTAATTCAGGACTACAGACACGTATCACATTGTTAATATTGGACTACCGACACATATCATATTATTAATACAGGACTACAGACACATATCACATTATTAATATTGGACTACAGACATATATCATATTATTAATACAGGACTACAGACATATATCATATTATTAATACAGGACTACAGACACATATCACACTATTTATACAGGACTACAGACACATATCACATTGTTAATACAGGACTACAGACATATATCACATTATTAATACAGGACTACAGACACATATCACACTATTTATACAGGACTACAGACACATATCACATTGTTAATACAGGACTACAGACATATATCATATTATTAATACAGGACTACAGACACATACCACATTATTAATACAGGACTACAGACACATATCACATGACTAATATTGGACTACAGACACATATCACATTACCAATGCAGGCGTACAGACACATATCACATGTTTATTACAGGACTACAGACACATATCATATTATTAATACAGGACTACAGACACATATCAAATGTTTAATATTGGACTACAGACACATATCACATGTTTATTACAGGACTACAGACACATATCACATTGTTCATACAGGACTACAGACACATATCAAATTGTTAATACAGGACTACAGACACATATCACATTATTAATATTGGACTATATACACACATCACATTATTAATACAGGACTACAGACACATATCACATTATTAATACAGGACTACAGACACATATCACATTATTAATTCAGGACTACAAACACATATCACATTATTAATATAGGACTACAGACATATAACATTATTAATACAGGACTACAGCCATATCACATTACTAATATTGGACTACAGACACATATCACATGATTAATAGAGAACTACAGACACATATCACATTGTTAATACAGGACTACAGACACATATCACATTATTAATACAGGACTACAGACACATATCAAATGTTTAGTATTGGACTACAGACACATATCACATTATGAATACAGGACCACAGACATATATCATATTATTAATACAGGACTACAGACACATATCACATTGTTAATACAGGACTACAGACACATATCACATTATTAATATTGGACTACAGGCACATATCACATGATTAATACAGGACTACAGACATATATCACATTGTTATTACAGGACTACAGACACATTATTAATTCAGGACTACAGACACGTATCACATTGTTAATATTGGACTACCGACACATATCATATTATTAATACAGGACTACAGACACATATCACATTATTAATATTGGACTACAGACATATATCATATTATTAATACAGGACTACAGACATATATCATATTATTAATACAGGACTACAGACACATATCACACTATTTATACAGGACTACAGACACATATCACATTGTTAATACAGGACTACAGACATATATCACATTATTAATACAGGACTACAGACATATATCATATTATTAATACAGGACTACAGACACATACCACATTATTAATACAGGACTACAGACACATATCACATGACTAATATTGGACTACAGACACATATCACATTACCAATGCAGGCGTACAGACACATATCACATGTTTATTACAGGACTACAGACACATATCATATTATTAATACAGGACTACAGACACATATCAAATGTTTAATATTGGACTACAGACACATATCACATTACCAATGCATGCGTACAGACACATATCACATGTTTATTACAGGACTACAGACACATATCACATTGTTCATACAGGACTACAGACACATATCAAATTGTTAATACAGGACTACAGACACATATCACATTATTAATATTGGACTATATACACACATCACATTATTAATACAGGACTACAGACACATATCACATGATAACTACAGGACTACAGACATATATCATATTATTAATGCAGGACTACAGACACATATCAAATGTTTAATATTAGACTACAGACACATATCACATTGTTAATACAGGACTACAGACACATCACATGATTATTACTGGACTACAGACATATATCACATTATTAATACAGGACTACAGACACATATCAAATGTTTAATATTGGACAACAGACACATTTCACATTATGAATACAGGACCACAGACATATATCATATTATTAATACAGGACTACAGACACATATCTCATTATTAATACAGGACTAAAGACATATCACATTATGAATACAGGACTACAGACACATATCACATTATTAATTCAGGACTACAGACACATATCACATTATTAATATATGACTACAGACATATAACATTATTAATACAGGACTACAGCCATATCACATTACTAATATTGGACTACAGACACATATCACATGATTAATAGAGAACTACAGACACATATCACATTGTTAATACAGGACTACAGACACATATCACATTATTAATACAGGACTACAGACACATATCACATGTTTAGTATTGGACTACAGACACATATCACATTATGAATACAGTACCACAGACATATATCATATTATTAATACAGGACTACAGACACATATCACATTATTAATACAGGACTACAGACATATCACATTATAAATACAGGACTACAGACACAAATCACATTATTAATACAGGACTACAGACACATATCACATTATTAATACAGGACTACAGACATATCACATTACTAATGCAGGACTACTGACACATATCACATTATGAATACAGGACCAGACCGACATGGATTAGACAGCAACAGACCAGATGTTCAGTAGACTAGATATTGAACGTACCAGTACAGCGATAGAGACTTGCGCCTCCTTCTCCACCTCCTCCTTCTCCCTCCTCATCTCCTCCAGGTCAGCTGATGGGTCATACTCTCCCTTCAGACGATGCAGACCTAAAAACGCACACACACACATCAAGTGTGTATTTTGGACACACCTACTCATTCAAGGGTTTTTATTTATTTATACTATTTTCTACATTGTAGAATAATAGTGAAGACATCAAAACTATGAAATAACATGTGGTAACCACAAAAGTTTTAAACAAATCTAAATAGCCACCCTTTGCCTTGATGACAGCTTTGCACACTCTTGGCATTCTCTCAACCAGCTTCATCTGGAATGCTTTTCCAACCGTCTTTTCCAACAGGAGTTCCCACATATGCTGAGCACTGCTTTTTCTTCACTCTGCGGTCCAACTCATCCCAAACCATCTCAATTGGGTTGAGGTCGGGTGATTGTGGAGGCCAGGTCATCTGATGCAGCACTCCATCACTCTCCTTCTTGGTTAAATAGCCCTTACACAGCCTGGAGGTGTGTTGGGTCATTGTCCTGTTGAAAAACAAATGATAGTCCCACTAAGCACAAACCAGCTGGGATGGCGTATCACTGCAGAATGCTGTGGTAACCATGCTGGTTAAGTGTCCTTGAATTCTAAATAAATCACAGACAGTGTCACCAGCAAAGCACCCCCATATGATCACACCTCCTCCTCCATGCTTTACGGTGGGAACTACACATGCGGGGATCGTCCGTTCACCTACTCTGCTTCTCACAAAGACACGGCAGTTGGAAACTAAAGTCGCAAATTTGGACTCATCAGAGCAAAGGACAGATTTCCACCGGTCTAATGTCCATTGCTCGTGTTTCTTGGCCCAAGGAAATCTCTTCTTATTATTGGTGTCCTTTAGTAGGAGTTTCTTTGCAGCAATTTGACCATGAAGGCCTGATTCACGCAGTCTCCTTTCAACAGTTGATGTTGAGATGTGTCAGTTACCTTAACTCTGTGAAGCATTTATTTGGGCTGACATTTCTGAGGCTGGCAACTCAAATGAACTTATCCTCTGTAGCAGAGGTAACTCTGGGTCTTCCATTCCTGTGGCGGTCCTCATGAGAGCCAGTTTCATCATAGCGCTTGATGGTATTTGCTACTGCACTTGAAGGAATGTTCCATATTGACTGACCTCCATGTTTTAAAGTTATGATGGACTGTTGTTTCTCTTTGCTTATTTGAACTGTCCTTGCCAAAATATGGACTTATTATTTTACCAAATATGTCTATCTTCTGTATACCACCCCTACCTTGTCACAACACAACTGATTGGCTCAAACGCATTAAGAAGGAAAGAAATTCCACAAATTAACTTTTAACAAGGCACACTTGTTAATTGAAATGCATTCCAGGTGACTACCTCATGAAGCTGGTTGAGAGAATGCCAAGAGTGTGGAAAGCTGTCATGAAGGCAAAGGGTGGCTACTCTGAAGAATCTCAAATATAAAATATATTTTGATTTGTTTAACACGTTTTTGATACTACATGATTCCATATGTGTTATTTCATAGTTTTGATGTCTTCACTATTATTCTACAATGTAGAAAATAGTAAAATAAAGAAGAACCCTTGAATGAGTAGAAACTTTTGACTGGTAATGTATTTTCTAAGAGAGAGCTGAGATTTCTACAGTACATACTCTTCTTGGCCTCCTCCACCATGCCTCTCTTGATGTAGAGGTATCTGGGACTTTCAGGACACAGTGGCAGCAGTAGAGACTGTAACACAGCAGGAGCTCCAGACAGACCCAGCAGCAGCGGCCAGTAGTAGTCATTACCCAGGAGGAACTCTAGACCTAGCACCTGGGGGACAAGGGGACAGAGATGAGGGACAGACATAGAGAGAGACAGGGGGACAGAGATTAGGGACAAACACAGAGAGATACAATTAGGGACAAACACAGAGAGAGACAGGGGGACAGAGATTAGGGACAGACATAGAGAGACAAGGGGACAGAGATTAGGGGACGGACACAGAGAGACAAGGGGACAGAGATTTGGACAGACATAGAGAGAGACAGGGAGAAAGAGATTAGGGACAGACATAGAGAGAGACAAGGGACAGAGATTAGGGACAGACATAGAGAGACAAGGGGACAGAGATTTGGACAGACATAGAGAGAGACAGGGGGACAGAGATTAGGGACAGACATAGAGAAAGACAGGGGGACAGAGATTAGGGACGAACACAGAGAGAGACGGGGACAGAGATTAGGGACGGACACAGAGAGAGACAGGGGGACAGAGATTAGGGACAGACACAGAGAGACAAGGGGACAGAGATTAGGGACAGACACAGAGAGACAAGAGGACAGAGATTCGGACAGACATAGAGAGAGACGGGGGACAGAGATTAGGGACGAACACAGAGAGAGACGGGGACAGAGATTCGGACAGACATAGAGAGAGACAGGGGGACAGAGATTAGGGACGAACACAGAGAGAAACGGGGACAGAGATTAGGGACGGACACAGAGAGAGACAGGGGGACAGAGATTAGGGACAGACACAGAGAGACAAGGGGACAGAGATTAGGTACAGACACAGAGAGACAAGGGGACAGAGATTCGGACAGACATAGAGAGAGACGGGGGACAGAGATTAGGGACGAACACAGAGAGAGACAGGGGGACAGAGATTAGGGGACGGACACAGAGAGACAGGTGGACAGAGATTAGGGACAAACACAGAGAGAGACAGAGGGACAGAGATTAGGGATGGACACAGACAGGAACGCAGGGATAGAGATTAGAGGACAGAAAGAGACAGGGAATAGAGATTAGAGGACAGAAAGAGACAGGGAATAGAGATTAGAGGACAGAAAGAGACAGGGAATAGAGATTAGAGGACAGAAAGAGACAGGGAATAGAGATTAGAGGACAGACACATAAATGTGTGTGTGTGTGTGTGTGTGTGTGTGTGTGTGTGTGTGTGTGTGTGTGTGTGTGTGTACGCGTGTGCACGCTTGCACATGTGTGTGTGGTTTTACCTGACTCAGTAGTATACCAGTAACAGTAGCCAGTTGATGTAAGGTTCCCAGAGCTCCTCTGTAGGCCATGGGAGCGATCTCCC
This sequence comes from Oncorhynchus mykiss, assembly GCF_057628025.1. Classification (NCBI taxonomy): domain Eukaryota; kingdom Metazoa; phylum Chordata; class Actinopteri; order Salmoniformes; family Salmonidae; genus Oncorhynchus; species Oncorhynchus mykiss. The sequence continues at coordinate 9,899,421 of NC_143028.1, forward strand.
CTATATACATAGGAACTAGCCCTGAGGACAGACCTGAGAGAGAGAGAGAGAGAAGAGGGGGACAAACGTAAAATACCAAAAATTGCATGCAGGGCAGAATTAGGCTGATACCAGCTGATTATCAAAATCCAGGAAAGAGCCATTCAATTCTACAACCACCGAAAAGGAAGTGATTCCCAAACCTTACAAAACAAAGCCATCACCTACAGAGAGATGAACCTGGAGAAGAGTCCCCTAAGCAAGTTGGTCCTGGGGAACTGTTCACAAACACAAACAGTCCCCACAGAGTCCCAGGACAGCAACACAGTTAGACCAAGCCAAATCATGAGAAAACAAAAATATAATTACTTGACACATTGGAAAGAATTAACAAAAAAACTGAGCAACTAGAATGTTATTTGGCCCTAAACAGAGAGTACACAGTGACAGAATACCTGACCACTGTGACTGACCCAAACTTAAGGAAAGACATGACTATGTACAGTACAGACTCGGTGAGCATAGCCTTGCTATTGAGAAAGGTTGCTGTAGGCAGACCTGGCTCTCAAGAGAGGACAGGCTATGTGCACACTGCCCACAAAATGAGGTGGAAGCTGAGCTGCACTTCCTAACCTCCTGCCAAATGTGTGCAATCACAGCAGCAAGATTTGTGACCTGTTGCCACAAGAAAAGGGCAATCAGTGAAGAACAAACACCATTGTTAATACAACCCATATTTATGTTTATTTATTTTATTTTTAATAATAAGTAAGTATGATAAGTTGTACTTTAACTATTTACACATATGACATTTGAAACGTCTTTATTATTTTGGAACTGAGAAGAACTGTTGCCTGATAAGTTGTATTACTTATTTCAGGTTTGTTTATTATCCACTTCACTTGTTTAGGCAATGTAAACATTAGTTTCCCCTGCCAATAAAGCCCCTGGATTGAAATTGAATTGAGAAAGAGAGAGAGAGGGGAGAAGGGGGCGAGACTAGAGAGTCAGTACAAGCTTTGTTCACACTTGTAGTGATAAGGATGTGCATAGTGGACAGAGCCGGGCCGAACACTTCCTTCCTGATGTGCTGTAGTGTGTGACTCAATGTATTGATAACTCACCACAGTAGAATCCCATGACACATCGTCCAGCGATGACCATGACGTGAGGTTTCCACATCTTAGCCATCACCATCAGTAGACCTGCTATTACTGCTAACACATTCACCATCAACATGCCCTTCACCCTGCACAGACAGCATAGGCATTAGCTCAGTGGGCTAACGCAGTCTTGTGGCATACAGATGACCCGAGTTCAAACCCAGTCAGTCACACAAGCACATTCAGTTTCGTCTTGAGACAGATAGAGGAAGAGGGAGGTTCGGATGCTCACACACACCTTCCTCTCAGGTCTCCAATAAAGCCCACCAGGAAGGACGACACCATTCCCCCAATGGAGAAGATCGACACAGACAGAGACCAATACATGACCACAGAGGGATGCACTTCCTGCGTCTCTGTACTGTTCTCTGATAGGAGGAGAGGCTCCTCAGGGAGCACCCCCAGGGACCTCCCATAATGCTGCTCTATCACCTAGGAAACAAAGTAAAGGTTTGTAATAATACTTGCTGTTTACTCATGACTAAAATAAACAGTGTATGTGTGTACCTTCTGTGGCGCATTGATGACTCCCAGGCTGTATCCGAACTGTAGAGAACCCAAGACTGCTGAAAACACTGCTAGGGTTAGAGTGCCTGTCAGCTGCTGTAGGACACACAGATGTGAAAAGGTGCCTGTAATGAGCTGACCTAGTGATGAGCTGTCCTAGTGGACAGGGAACCAGTTCAATGCACCATGCGGTCCCACCTGCTGTAAAATACTGCTTATAACAGAGCAACAAAACATCTTCACATTACTCAGTGTTACGGTTTCCTGATTCAACTAATCAAGGGCTTGATATTTACTTGACTAGCTGAGTTAGGTGTGTGACACATGCTGTTAATAAAAATATATGGACATTTCTGCTCTGTCCAAAATTACAACATACTGATTGCAACATTACCACAAAAATGGAGGCAAGTGGAAAGGTAGGGAACTTGTTTGTTGGCCCTGCATTAAAGACCAAAATTGGCAGCAAGAAAACCCTCTAATAAATACAAAGATACAGCAGTTTTATTTGAGGACCAAAACGTTGACCAAAACGCCATACATTTCTCATAAAAAACTAGCTCCCTGGTATACAGAAAATACCTGAGAACTGAAGCAAGCTTCCAGAAAATTGGAACGGAAATGGCGCCACACCAAACTGGAAGTCTTCCGACTAGCTTGGAAAGACGGTACCGTGCAGTATCGAAGAGCCCTTACTGCTGCTCGATCATCCTATTTTTCCAACTTAATTTAGGAAAATAAGAACAATCCGAAATTCCTTTTTGATACTGTCGCAAAGTTAACTAAAAAGCAGCATTCCCCAAGAGAGGATGGTTTTCACTTCAGCAGTAATAAATTCATGAACTTCTTTGAGGAAAAGATCATGATTATTAGAAAGCAAATTATGGACTCTTCTTTAAATCTGCGTATTCCTTCAAAGCTCAGTTGTCCTGAGTCTGCACAACTCTGCCAGGACCTAGGATCAATAGAGACACTCAAGTCTTTTAGTATTATATCTCTTGACACAATGATGAAAATAATCATGGCCTCTAAACCTTCAAGCTGCATACTGGACCCTATTCCAACTAAACTACTGAAATAGCTGCTTCCTCTGCTTGGCCCTCCTATGTTGAACATAATAAACGGCTCTCTATCCACCGGATGTGTACCAAACTCACTAAAAGTGGCAGTAATAAAGCCTCTTTTGAAAAAGCCAAACCTTGACCCAGAAAATATACAAAACTATCGGCCTATATCGAATCTTCCATTCCTCTCAAAAACTTTAGAAAAGGCTGTTGCGCAGCAACTCACTGCCTTCCTGAAGACAAACAATGTATACGAAATGCTTCAGTCTGGTTTTAGACCCCATCATAGCACTGAGACTGCACTTGTTAAAGGTGGTAAATTACTTTTTAATGGCATCAGACCGAGGCTCTGCATCTGTCCTCGTGCTCCTAGACCTTAGTGCTGCTTTTGATACCATCGATCACCACATTCTTTTGGAGAGATTGGAAACCCAAATTGGTCTACACGGACAAGTTCTGGCCTGGTTTAGATCTCATCTGTCGGAAAGATATCAGTTTGTCTCTGTGAATGGTTTGTCCTCTGACAAATCAACTGTAAATTTCGGTGTTCCTCAAGGCTCCGTTTTAGGACCACTATTGTTTTCACTATGTATTTTACCTTTTGGGGATGTCATTCGAAAACATAATGTTAACTTTCACTGCTATGCGGATGACACACAGCTGTACATTTCAATGAAACATGGTGAAGCCCCAAAATTGCCCTCGCTAGAAGCATGTGTTTCAGACATAAGAAAGTGTATGGCTGCAAACTTTCTACTTTTAAACTCGGACAAAACAGAGATGCTTGTTCTAGGTCCCAAGAAACAAAGAGATCTTCTGTTGAATCTGACAATTAATCTTAATGGTTGTACAGTCGTCTCAAATACAACTGTGAAGGACCTCAGCGTTACTCTGGACCCTGATCTCTCTTTTGAAGAACATATCAAGACTGTTTCAAGGACAGCTTTTTTCCATCTACGTAACATTGCAAAAATCAGCAACTTTCTGTCCAAAAATGATGCAGAAAAATTAATCCATGCTTTTGTCACTTCTAGGTTAGACTACTGCAATGCTCTACTTTCCGGCTACCCGGATAAAGCACTAAATAAACTTCAGTTAGTGCTAAATACGGCTGCTAGAATCCTGACTAGAACCAAAAAATTGGATCATATTACTCCAGTGCTAGCCTCCCTGCACTGGCTTCCTGTCAAGGCAAGGGCTGATTTCAAGGTTTTACTGCTAACCTACAAAGCATTACATGGGCTTGCACCTACCTATCTCTCTGATTTGATCCTGCCGTACATACCTACACCTACGCTACGGTCACAAGATGCAGGCATCCTAATTGTCCCTAGAATTTCTAAGCAAACAGCTGGAGGCAGGGCTTTCTCCTATAGAGCTCCATTTTTATGGAAGGGTCTGCCCACCCATGTGAGAGACACAAACTCGGTCTCAACCTTTAAGTCTTTACTGAAGATTAATCTCTTCAGTTGGTCATATGATTGAGTGTAGTCTGGCCCAGGAGTGTGAAGGTAAACGGAAAGGCTCTGGAGCAACGAACCGCCCTTGCTTTCTCTGCCTGGCCGGTTCCCCTCTTTCCACTGGGATTCTCTGCCTCTAATCCTATTACAGGGGCTGAGTCACTGGCTTACTAGGGCTCTTTCATACCGTCCCTAGGAGGGGTGCGTCACTTGAGTGGGTTGAGTCACTGATCTTCCTGTCTGGGTTGGCGCCCCCCCTTTGGGTTGTGCACTGGCGGAGATCTTTGTGGGCTATACTCGGCCTTATCTCAGGATGGTAAGTTGGTGGTTGAAGATATCCCTCTAGTGGTGTGGAGGCTGTGCTTTGGCAAAGTGGGTGGGGATATATCCTTCCTGTTTGGCCCTGTCCGGGGGTGTCATCGGATGGTGCCACAGTGTCTCCTGACCCCTCCTGTCTCAGCCTCCAGTATTTATGCTGCAGTAGTTTATGTGTCGAGGGGCTAGGGTCAGTTTGTTATATTTGGAGTACTTCTCCTGTCCTATCCGGTGTCCTGTGTGAATTTAAGTATGCTCTCTCTAATTTTCTCTTTCTTTCTCTCTCTCGGAGGACCTGAGCCCCAGGGCCATGCCTCAGGACTACCTGACATGATGACTCCTTGCTGTCCCCAGTCCACCTGGCCGTGCTGCTGCTCCAGTTTCAACTGTTCTGCCTGTGATTATTATTTGACCATGCTGGTAATTTATGAACATTTGAACATCTTGGCCATGTTCTGTTACAATCTCCACCCGGCATAGCCAGAAGAGGACTGGCCACCCCACATAGCCTGGTTCCTCTCTAGGTTTCTTCCTAGGTTTTGGCCTTTCTAGGGAGTTTTTCCTAGCCACCGTGCTTCTACACCGGCATTGCTCGCTGTTTGGGGTTTTAGGCTGGGTTTCTGTACAGCACTTTGAGATATCAGCTGATGTACGAAGGGCTATATAAATACATTTGATTTGATTTGATACAGGTTGCAAAATAGTTGGATGTACCGATTCCATGGCACATGGTCTATGACCTGAGTGTTTCCATTTGCTGCTAAGAGACAGAGTCATTAGCTCACTTGTTTTTGGTCAAAGGTTAAGGAATGGCTAAACAATTGCAACATTTAATTGGAGCTAACTCTGCAAATAGCACTGCTGGGTGATATTATAGTCAATCGGCCAATGTAATAAAACTCTTAGCAAAGGTGTTTATCTTTCATTTACAATCTGTAGAAACTACGAGAATAGAAAGGTTCAGAACTTTTGTGAAACATCACACAGTGGAAAATCTACGACAGCTAGAAGTCAAAACTGGATGGTCTTCAGAGATAGATGGGAGTGGTTGAGGAGAGCTGAAGGATGGGACTGAAAACAAACTAAAGATAACTCATGTAAAATATACTGTCCATGAAATGTACGTAGAACGTATAAACTGGAAGTAGAAGCCCAAGTATTGTTGTCCATTAGTTTAATCCAATTAGGGGAAAAAAATAAAGAAGGGAAATATATTAAATAAGATATATATTTAAAATAATATATATTTACTAAACAATATATATATGGGGGTAGGAGATGATGCAGTCAATTACAATGATGGAAGCGACAATCTGTCTGTAATATTAAAGCTGCTCTGCCCCCTAACAAAGTGATAAAGGTGTGTCAATGATGAAATAAAACACAGACCGCTTGCTGCTGTTCCTGTTTCCAGATGTGTTTCTGTCAGAACTAAAAAATAAAAACTGATCGAACCAACTCTCTCATGCCATCAACAAATGAACTGTCAAATGAAATGGTACTCTCCCTCGGTTCAATCACGACACACACGTACACGATGCACACATTCAGGGGCGGCAGGGAGCCTAGTGGTTAGAGCGGTGGGCCAGTAACCGGAAAGGTTTCTGGATCAAATCCCCGAGCTGACGAGGTAAAAATCTGTCGTTCTGCCCTTGAACAAGGCAATTAACCCACTGTTCCCTGGTCGGCTGTCATTGTAAATAAGAATGTGTTCTGAATGCCTAGTTAAATCAAATATAAACACACTCTCACACACACTCCTGTCCTTGTGTGTAGCTACAGTGTCAGTCAGGATTGAACAGTAGGAGCTTTTACTACATTATAAAACCAGCAACTTGGCTTTCAACATCTGTTTAGTAAATTGATTAGATACCTCAAAACGAGCGTGTGTGTGTGAGAGCTCGAGTGTGTAAAAGTGTACAAAGATCTTACCTTTCCCGACTCCATGACGGGTTCAGAGTCTTGACACCAGCTCCAACAACATGAACTGATCACACACACACTTCCAGGGTAATCATCAATCGCTGGGATCACGCTGTGTCCACGCACTCATCTCGATCTACACACAGCACTGGACAGAAAGACACACCGGAGCAGAGCACCTCTCTATCTGTACACCTTACTGGTGGCTGTTTATCATTCATGTCATCATTACCATTTACACATGGTGCCTAACACACTTCACCTCCTGTCTTAGGTTGTGTTTGTCACCCTGTTTTCATGGTGGTTCAACTATGTGATAGTGATTAGTGAACACACACACAGTGTCTGGGCTGGTCTCCACTGTTCACACACACCCTGGTCAACCTGAGCTCAGCACATTGGCTCTAAATGAGGGGGAAGGTCTGACACTGACACACACACACACACACACAAACACACAGGGAGGGACAGTATTAGGTAGGGTTAATGATATACCTTCAACAGGGACAAAGTCTGAGGGTCGGTGGCCTCAGCTGATAACTTACACTGCAACCCCTACACACACACCACAGAATATAAACAGAAATACGTAAAAAAAAGAACAATGTTCTAGTATCATTTATTTGACTGTTTTACAAAACATAGAAACCAAAACATTAGTGATGAGTTTGTCATTCAGAAACAAAGAGGTCTAGAGTTTTTATTTTAAAGAGTCCAAAAGTAGTGATCAGCAGCCTGTTCACCAGATAGAGGTGTATCACACACACACACACACACACACACACACACAACTCTTTATTGCTAACATTCTAAAAAGCAACCTGTCTCCATAACAGTAACTTAAGCAGTAACTTAAGCATGACATTTAAAGGAGCAGTCTGGAAGTTTAATTTCCCGGACAAAAGGGTTTCCCCTGCACTTGTTTGTAATTTGAGGGAGTGGGTCTCGGTGAATGTAATATTTCTTTGATGAATGTGTTTGCAGTCACTAAATATACATACATGACCCACACACGCATACCTCACAGAACTGTTGCATTCTGGGTAATGGAGTTCTACAGCATGGCTTAAAAGCATTAAAGAAAACAGCTTCAGATGTTCTCGTCTTTGTTTTCAGAAATGCAAATGTATTTAATAAAATGTCAAACATTATTTAATTTTTTTATAAATTAAGTTTTGTTTAAGATAAAATGATAATGTTCAATCTAAGGACATAAGATGCTATGAAATAGTTAATATAAAATGGTAAACCAACAGAAAGAGTGAACAAAACAACAGTAGATAAATCAGATGGCTTCATCATGCTTGGCACCGTACAAACAGGAAGGAGTCACAATCAGACCAGACCAATCAGGTGGGAGACAGCTTTACACAATAATTCTTTACACACAGAGACAGATAAGACAGACAGACAGACACAGAGTGGTTCATTCTCAGACAATTCTCAAATGATTCTCAGTTGAATCAGGTTTTACTCTGGCATTTCAGCATAACATAAAACACACAAACTGAACGGCAGAAACTAGCAGTGTGCTGTGCAAGTTATCAAGTTCTTCACATTACAATTCAAAAGTCATTTTAAAGTACCTAAAGAAACAAGAAACAAAACTTGAACAATGTGTTATTTAAAAGACAGAATGAAAGCATATTTCTAGTAAACAGCAGAATGTTGTTATTCTTGTTTTGTTTTAACAGTTAATCTGATGCAGCACCTTGAGAATTGAAAGACTTCAGAGTGGATAGAGGGACAGGAGGAGAAGAGGGAGACAGAGGGACAGGAGGAGAAGAGGAGGGAGACAGAGGCGGGGATTTTGTTTTAAAGGGACATAGCCAATATTTTAGAGAAGAGGGGTGGAGTGGTGGAGAGAGGGGGGAAGTGAAGGATGAAGTGGAGGAGAGAAAGAAAGATTAGGATCCGGAAGTTCCGGTTCGTCTCCACAGACGGTAGTCGAGATCTTGGAAAACCGGGAAACCAGCGCCCCCTTTATCTAAACACTCCTCTACCTTCAGACTCCTCTTCATAATAGTCATGTATCTCTTTATTATTTCATTCTTTATAGTCCTTTAAGTCTGTTACAGTGTTGTAGTCTCTCAGTGTTTCACTGTCTTCAAGTTTGATTCTCTCAGAGCCTGATTCATTTACACTTCAATTCTTTCACACTGATTTGATATTTGATTCCCTCAGCGTTCGATTCATTCAGCGTTTGATTCTCTCAGTTAGATTCAGTGTTGGACTTTCAGGGTTCAGGGTGCGATTTGATTCTCTTGGTCCATTGTTTTAATTGGCGTCTGAAATTAGAGTTGGCCCGTGATCGACAGCTGAGCATTCCAATAGGAAGATGGTGGGAGGAGTTAGTTTCACCAGTTCATCATGGAGCTACGGTTGAGGGTCATGAAGAAGACCTGACTGCTGCCTCCAGACCTCACCGATGCAAAGAACACCTAGACACACACACACCCAAACACAAACAGCATGAGAAGACATGATTGATACAGGCAATAGAGAATATGAATGTGTGTGTGTGTGTGTGTGTGTGTGTGTGTGTGTTTGTGCGCGCATGTTGTTTACCTTGTCATTCCTCTCACACAGGAACTTGAGTCTCTGGGCTCTCTTGTGCATGAAGACCCCGTCCAGGTGTCCTGTCTCCACAGACCTGATCTCTATGGCCTTCTCCCCCCAGCCCATGATCTGGCTAGAGTGGATATAGGCTGGAGGAGCAAAGATAGAAAGCGAGAAAGAGAAAGAGAGAGAAAGAGAAAGAGAGAGAGGAGAGTAGATAGAGACGATGAAGGAGAGAGAGAAGTTAAAGAATACACTATTAGTTTCACTGTAGACTATATTGTTCTATTATGGAACACAACAGTTGAGATTGAATCTGATTAAACTTCACAGGAACCTAAACAAGTTCCCACAGGCCTAAAACGAAGCTGAGCTCACACAAACACCCACACAAAAACACCCACACACACACTCACCAACAGAAGTAGGCATCTCTCCCCACTGCAGCACGACGTCTTTAGTGATGCGTCCATAGGTATTGACGTAGACTCCCTCATCTTCATAACACAACAACATCTCCATCCCGTCTGTCTTAGGAAGAATCACGATGGCATGGGGAGTCACCTGGGTCTGAATCTACAGACAAGACAGAGGTAATGGTTATCTACTGTCTATCTCCCTGCACTATATATCACACCACACACAGACTTACGTGTGAGGGGACGTAGATGTCGTAAGGGTTGCCAGAGTCGACGTCGATGACATGGAAGCCCAGGCTGGAGCCGTAGATGACCTTTAACCTCTGCCCCTCCTCCACCGTCAGGTCAACCAGCTGGGGGCGGTGCTGCAGGTCAGTGAACGACTGGGAGGTGGGGGGAGAGAGAGAGAGAGAGAGAGGTGTTACTATTGACCCCAGAGTAACTAGTATCAGACAACGTGACAAACCCCATAGTATTGTCACAGACAACAGTGCAACATTTCCTCTCAAGAAGTCCCTGTACTTCCAGGATGTCTACCTAACTACAGCATCACATCTCAACCCGGTGTGGGAGCAACCTTGAAGGTAGTCCCTGTACTTCCAGGATGTCTACCTAACTACAGCATCACATCTCAACCCGGTGTGGGAGCTACCTTGAAGGTAGTCCCTGTACTTCCAGGATGTCTACCTAACTACAGCATCACATCTCAACCCGGTGTGGGAGCTACCTTGAAGGTAGTCCCTGTACTTCCAGGATGTCTACATAACTACAGCATCACATCTCAACCCGGTGTGGGAGCTACCTTGAAGGCCATGAACTTGTGGTAGGGTTTGGGGGCCCAGGCATAGATCTCCACTGCGTTCTTCTGAGCGATCACCAGGAACTTGATCCTCTCGTACTTTACTGGAAACAACACACACAGGAGAGAGTCAACAACACACACAGAACAGACGGCAACAAACACACAACAAGTGGGTCCGTCACACACACAGAGAGAGGAACGACAGAGAGAGGGACGACAGAGAGAGGGACGACAGACAGAGAGGAGGACAGACAGAGAGGAGGACAGACAGAGAGGAGGACAAACAGAGAGGAGGACAGACAGAGAGGAAGACAGACAGACAGACAGAGAGGAAGACAGACAGACAGACAGAGAGGAAGACAGACAGACAGAGAGGAAGACAGACAGAC
>NC_143028.1:9915000-10045000 GCF_057628025.1 Oncorhynchus mykiss
AAAGTGTACACTATGAAGGTATACAGTCTGAAAGTGTACACTATGAAGGTATATAGTCTGAAAGTGTACACTATGAAGGTATAATATCTGAAAGTGGACACTATGAAGGTATACTGTCTGAAAGTGTACACTATGAAGGTATACAGTCTGAAAGTGTACACTATGAAGGTATATAGTCTGAAAGTGTACACTATGAAGGTATAATATCTGAAAGTGGACACTATGAAGGTATACTGTCTGAAAGTGTACACTATGAAGGTATACAGTCTGAAAGTGTACACTATGAAGGTATATAGTCTGAAAGTGTACACTATGAAGGTATACAGTCTGAAAGTGTACACTATGAAGGTATACTGTCTGAAAGTGTACACTATGAAGGTATACAGTCTGAAAGTGTACACTATGAAGGTATACTGTCTGAAAGTGTACACTATGAAGGTATACTGTCTGAAAGTGTACACTATGAAGGTATACTGTCTGAAAGTGGATATGCTTTGTCAAACATTACCTTTCTCACCTTCACTGGAGGTCTACTGCCCTCCTCTACCCTCAAATCTCTCAGCTCCTTAGCCAGCGCACTTAGGTCCTAAAGAGAGAGAGACAGAGAGAGAGAGAGAGAGAGAGAGAGAGAGAGAGAGAGAGAGAGAGAGAGAGAGAGAGAGAGAGAGAGAGAGAGAGAGAGAGAGAGAGAGAGAGAGAGAGAGAGAGAGAGAGAGAGAGAGAGAGAGCGACAGAGAGAGAGAGAGCGACAGAGAGAGAGAGAGAAGAGAGAGCGACAGAGAGAGCGACAGAGAGAGAGAGAGAGAGAGAGCGACAGAGAGAGCGAGCGACAGAGAGAGAGAGAGCGACAGAGAGAGAGAGAGCGACAGAGAGAGAGAGACAGAGAGAGCGACACAGAGAGAGCGACAGAGTGAGAGAGCGACAGAGTGAGAGCGCGACAGAGTGAGAGCGCGACAGAGTGAGAGAGCGACAGAGAGAGAGAGAGCGACAGAGAGAGAGAGAGCGACAGAGAGAGAGAGAGCGACAGAGAGAGAGAGAGCGACAGAGAGAGCGCGACAGAGAGAGAGAGAGAGAGCGACAGAGAGAGAGAGAGAGAATGAGAGAGAGAGAGTGACAGAGAGAGCGCGACAGAGAGAGCGCGACAGAGAGAGCGCGACAGAGAGAGCGCGACAGAGAGAGAGGGAGAGAAAAAAAAGAGAAAGTAAATACAAATGTGAATATTCTCTAACAGTCAAGAGGGTTGGGAGAGTCCAATTAACAGAGACAAAGGGGGAACTGAGAGAAGGACAGAACGAGATCAACTATCAGCATCAATGACTTCACGTCAAATAAACATTTGTGAACTCTGGAGAAAGATGTCCTAGTGAAAGACCAGCTAAAACAAAGATGTTATAAACCAATAAATCAAAAAACAATCTTCTAAAAAATAAAGGGGGTACATCCATGTCTGCATCCATCTAGCAAACACCCCCATGCTACCAGATGGCCCAGTCCCACAGCCCCATTCCCCCCAACTGGACCAAACCAATTCATACAGACAGGGTGGACCTCCACAAGCTCTTCCTAAACCACACACACCAGTTCCTACTAAAATAACCAATGTGCACAGAGTAATGAAGAGAAAGATATATTTTTTGTGTGTATTTAACTAGGCAAGTCAGTTAAGAACAAATTCTTATCTACAATGACAGTTTACCGGGGAACAGTGGGTTAATTGCCTTGTTCAGGGGCAGAACGGCAGATTTGTACCTTGTCAGCTCAGGGATTCAATCCAGCAACCTTTCGGTTACTGGCCCAACACTCTAACCACTAGGCTAGATGCTTTCAGCTCCCTGACACTTCAATTCACAAACATACTTCAGAATTCCAAAAGTCTGGTCAGACCTTCAAAGTTAAGTTGAGCTTACACACATCCCACTAAAGAAAGAAAGAAAGAAAGAAAGAAAGAAAGAAAGAAAGAAAGAGAAAGAGAGAGAGAAAGAGAGAGAGAAAGAGAGAGAGAAAGAGAGAGAGAAAGAGAGAGAGAAAGAGAGAAAGAGAGAGAGAAAGAGAGAGAGAGAGAGAGAGAGAGAGAGAGAAGGCTCTGCTCACACTTACTGGCCTGAGGGCAAACCACGACCAACAACATTGGACACTCTATGGAACAAAAAGCCTTCACTATATTATCCTGGAATATCCAAGGCCTGAGGTCATCTGCCTTTGGCCTAAAGAGCAGAAACCCAGACTTCACCAAAGAAATCGGTAATACAGACATTGTCATCCTGCAAGAAACCTGGTATAGAGGAGACGGACCCACTGGTTGCCCTCTAGGTTACAGAGAGCTGGTAGTCCCATCCACCAAACTACCAGGTGTGAAACAGGGAAGGGACTCAGGGGGTATGCTAATTTGGTATAGAGCAGACCTAACTCACTCCATTAAATTAATCAAAACAGGAACATTTTACATTTGGCTAGAAATTCAAAAGGAAATTATCCTAACAGAGAAAAATGTCCTCCTGTGTGCTACCTATATCCCCCCACTAGAATCCCCATATTTTAATGAAGACAGCTTCTCCATCCTGGAGGGGGAAATCAATCATTTCCAGGCCCAGGGACATGTACTAGTCTGTGGCGACCTAAATGCCAGAACCGGACAAGAACCTGACACCCTCAGCACACAGGGGGACAAACACCTGCCTGGAGGTGACAGCATTCCCTCCCACATATGCCCCCCTAGGCACAACTATGACAACATAACCAACAAAAACGGGTCACAACTTCGAGGGGACTCCTATGGTAGGTACACCTATAGCTCATCTCTTGGCAGTAGTACTGTAGACTACTTTATCACTGACCTCAACCCAGAGTCTCTCAGAGCGTTCACAGTCAGCCCACTGACACCCCTATCAGACCACAGCAAAATCACAGTCTACTTAAACAGAGCAATAATCATTCATGAGGCATCAAAGCCAAAGGAACTGAGTAACATTAAAAAATGCTATAGATGGAAGGAATGCAGTTTGGAAACCTACCAAAAAACAATTAGGCAACAACAAATTCAATCCCTTTTAGACAATTTCCTGGGTAAAACGTTCCGCTGTAATAGTGAAGGTGTAAACTTGGCAGTAGAAAATCTTAGCAGTATATTTGACCTCTCAGCTTCCCTATCAAATCTAAAAATCTCAAATAGAAAACCGAAAAAAATTAACAATAATGACAAATGGTTTGATGAAGAATGCAAAAATCTAAGAAAGAAATTGAGAAACCTGTCCAACCAAAAACATAGAGACCCGGAAAACCTGAGTCTACGCCTTCACTATGGTGAATCACTAAAACAATACAGAAATACACTACGGAAAAAGAAGGAACAGCATGTCAGAAATCAGCTCAATGCAATTGAAGAATCCATAGACTCTAACCACTTCTGGGAAAATTGGAAAACACTAAACAAACAACAACACGAAGAATTATCTATCAAAAATGGAGATGTATGGGTAAACCACTTCTCCAATCTTTTTGGCTCTATAACAAAGAATAAAGAACAAAAACATATACATGATCAAATACAGATCTTAGAATCAACTATTAAAGACTACCAGAACCCACTGGATTCTCCAATTACATTGAATGAGTTACAGGACAAAATAAAAACCCTCCAACCCAAAAAGGCCTGTGGTGTTGATGGTATCCTCAATGAAATGATCAAATATACAGACAACAAATTCCAATTGGCTATACTAAAACTCTTTAACATCATACTTAGCTCTGGCATCTTCCCCAATATTTGGAACCAAGGACTGATCACCCCAATCCAAAAAAGTGGAGACAAATTTGACCCCAATAACTACCGTGGAATATGTGTCAACAGTAACCTTGGGAAAATCCTCTGCATTATTATTAACAGCAGACTCGTACATTTCCTCAATGAAAACAATGTACTGAGCAAATGTCAAATTGGCTTTTTACCAAATTACCGTACAACAGACCATGTATTCACCCTGCACACCCTAATTGACAACCAAACAAACCAAAACAAAGGCAAAGTCTTCTCAATCTTCTCAAACTCAATCTGGCATGAGGGTCTGCTATACAAACTGAAGGAAAGTGGTGTTGGGGGTAAAACATACGACATTATAAAATCCATGTACACAAACAACAAGTGTGAGGTTAAAATTGGCAAAAAACACACACATTTCTTCACACAGGGTCGTGGGGTTAGACAGGGATGCAGCTTAAGCCCCACCCTCTTCAACATATATATCAACGAATTGGCGCGGGCACTAGAAAAGTCTGCAGCACCCGGCCTCACCCTGCTAGAATCCGAAGTCAAATGTCTGCTGTTTGCCGATGATCTGGTGCTTCTGTCACCAACCAAGGAGGGCCTACAGCAGCACCTAGATCTTATGCACAGATTCTGTCAGACCTGGGCCCTGACAGTAAATCTCAGTAAGACCAAAATAATGGTGTTCCAAAAAAGGTCCAGTCACCAGGACCACAAATACAAATTCCATCTAGACACTGTTGCCCTAGAGCACACAAAAAACTATACATACCACAGGTAACTTCCACAAAGCTGTGAACGATCTGAGAGACAAGGCAAGAAGGGCATTCTATGCCATCAAAATAAACATAAATTTCAACATACCAATTAGGATTTGGCTAAAAATACTTGAATCAGTCATAGAGCCCATTGCCCTTTATGGTTGTGAGGTCTGGGGTCCGCTCACCAACCAAGACTTCACAAAATGGGACAAACACCAAATTGAGACTCTGCACGCAGAATTCTGCAAAAATATCCTCCGTGTACAACGTAGAACACCAAATAATGCATGCAGAGCAGAATTAGGTCGATACCCACTAATTATCAAAATCCAGAAAAGAGCCGTCAAATTCTACAACCACCTAAAAGGAAGTCATTCACAAACCTTCCATAACAAAGCCATCACCTACAGAGAGATGAACCTGGAGAAGAGTCCCCTAAGCAAGCTGGTCCTGGGGCTCTGTTCACAAACACAAACACACCCTACAGAGCCCCAGGACAACAGCACAATTAGACCCAACCAAATCATGAGAAAACAAAAAGATAATTACTTGACACATTGGAAAGAATTAACAAAAAAACAGAGCAAACTAGAATGCTATTTGGCCCTAAACAGAGAGTACACAGCGGCAGAATACCTGACCACTGTGACTGACCCAAAATTAAGGAAAGCTTTGACTATGTACAGACTCAGTGAGCATAGCCTTGCTATTGAGAAAGGCCGCCGTAGGCAGACATGGCTCTCAAGAGAAGACAGGCTATGTGCTCACTGCCCACAAAATGAGGTGGAAACTGAGCTGCACTTCCTAACCTCCTGCCCAATGTATGACCATATTAGAGATACATATTTCCCTCAGATTACACAGAGAGACAGAGAGAGAGAGAGAGAGAGAGAGAGAGAGAGAGAGAGAGAGAGAGAGAGAGAGAGAGAGAGAGAGAGAGAGAGAGAGAGAGAGAGAGAGAGAGAGAGAGAGAGAGAGAGAGAGAGAGAGAGAGAGAGAGAGAGAGAGAGAGAGAGAGAGAGAGAGAGAGAGAGAGAGAGAGAGAGAGAGAGAGAGAGAGAGAGATAGATAGATAGATATATATATAAAGGGGAGAAGTCACTAACCTCATCTATGGCTTTCTTATAGCTCTGATAGAAGGGGATGAACAGCAGAAGAGATTGAGGAGGAGAGAAGGAAGGAGAAAGAGAGGGAGGAAAAGAGAAACATAAGCAGCAGAAGTGGAGAAAGCCTGACTCCCAGAAAGAATTGAGGTGTGTGTTTGCGTGTGAGTGTGTGTCACTCACGGCAGGTCTGCTGGGTCTGCCTGAGTCTCGCCCCTCCTCCGGTCTGATCCTGACCTCCTGAGTGGCTTCTGCTGGGGGGGAGGTCTCCTGGACTGGTGGACCTATCACAGCATAAGGGAGGAGTCAGCATCAATATTCACAAAGAGTATCAACAGACAAATACATGTACTCATCAGTCACATATATATACAGTGCCTTGCGAAAGTATTCGGCCCCCTTGAACTTTGCGACCTTTTGCCACATTTCAGGCTTCAAACATAAATATATAAAACTGTATTTTTTTGTGAAGAATCAACAACAAGTGGGACACAATCATGAAGTGGAACGACATTTATTGGATATTTCAAACTTTTTTAACAAATCAAAAACTGAAAAATTGGCCGTGCAAAATTATTCAGCCCCTTTACTTTCAGTGCAGCAAACTCTCTCCAGAAGTTCAGTGAGGATCTCTGAATGATCCAATGTTGACCTAAATGACTAATGATGATAAATACAATCCACCTGTGTGTAATCAAGTCTCCGTATAAATGCACCTGCACTGTGATAGTCTCAGAGGTCCGTTAAAAGTGCAGAGAGCATCATGAAGAACAAGGAACACACCAGCCAGGTCCGAGATACTGTTGTGAAGAAGTTTAAAGCCGGATTTGGATACAAAAAGATTTCCCAAGCTTTAAACATCCCAAGGAGCACTGTGCAAGCGATAATATTGAAATGGAAGGAGTATCAGACCACTGCAAATCTACCAAGACCTGGCCGTCCCTCTAAACTTTCAGCTCATACAAGGAGAAGACTGATCAGAGATGCAGCCAAGAGGCCCATGATCACTCTGGATGAACTGCAGAGATCTACAGCTGAGGTGGGAGACTCTGTCCATAGGACAACAATCAGTCGTATATTGCACAAATCTGGCCTTTATGGAAGAGTGGCAAGAAGAAAGCCATTTCTTAAAGATATCCATAAAAAGTGTCGTTTAAAGTTTGCCACAAGCCACCTGGGAGACACACCAAACATGTGGAAGAAGGTGCTCTGGTCAGATGAAACCAAAACTTGAACTTTTTGGCAACAATGCAAAACGTTATGTTTGGCGTAAAAGCAACACAGCTGAACACACCATCCCCACTGTCAAACATGGTGGTGGCAGCATCATGGTTTGGGCCTGCTTTTCTTCAGCAGGGACAGGGAAGATGGTTAAAATTGATGGGAAGATGGATGGAGCCAAATACAGGACCATTCTGGAAGAAAACCTGATGGAGTCTGCAAAAGACCTGAGACTGGGACGGAGATTTGTCTTCCAACAAGACAATGATCCAAAACATAAAGCAAAATCTACAATGGAATGGTTCAAAAATAAACATATCCAGGTGTTAGAATGGCCAAGTCAAAGTCCAGACCTGAATCCAATCGAGAATCTGTGGAAAGAACTGAAAACTGCTGTTCACAAATGCTCTCCATCCAACCTCACTGAGCTCGAGCTGTTTTGCAAGGAGGAATGGGAAAAATTTTCAGTCTCTCAATGTGCAAAACTGATAGAGACAAAACCCAAGCGTCTTACAGCTGTAATCGCAGCAAAAGGTGGCGCTACAAAGTATTAACTAAAGGGGGCTGAATAATTTTGCACGCCCAATTTTTCAGTTTTTGATTTGTTAAAAAAGTTTGAAATATCCAATAATAGTTCCACTTCATGATTGTGTCCCACTTGTTGTTGATTCTTCACAAAAAATACAGTTTTATATCTTTATGTTTGAAGCCTGAAATGTGACAAAAGGTCGCAAAGTTCAAGGGGGCCGAATACTTTCGCAAGGCACTGTATATGTATGTGTGTGTGTGTGTGTGTGTGTGTGTACCTCTCTGTGATGAAGGTGAGGATGAGGAGGAGGAGTGAGAGGACCTCTGTAGAGCAGTATCGAGACACAACTCTGAAGCTCTCAGGTCTGGATGACTGAAAGAACACACACACTGTTAATACACACTGTAATTACATATACAGTACACACACACCAGGGTTGGGGTCAATGCCATTTCATTTCAGTAAATGAAGTAAACCTAATTCCAATTCCTCATTGAAAAGCATTGAAGTGAAAAGCAATTTCAGTGCACTTCCTGAATTAACTGGAATTGAAATGGAATTGAGCCCGACCCTGACACACACACACCTGTCTCGTATGAGTCCCTGTGCGTTGGGGGAGTTTTTCCTCATCAGTGCTGGGGAGATGGAGGTGGTTCTCTGAGGGACCTTAGGGGGAAGCTCATCGTCCTCCCGGCTAGTGGTACGAGGTGGAGGGGCGGGGGTTCGAGTCAGAGGTGGGGTCAGAGTTCTGGCGGGGGGGCATGCCTCCCCCCTCCTCCCCTCTCCTCCCCATCCCTCCTGCCTCTCCCCCTCTGCTCTCCTGCAGAGACTGAGAGCCTGTCATGGTCTTCACTGGAATCAGGTGGGCCATCTAGAGAGAGAGAATGAGATAAAACACTGAATTATGGGAATGTCCGTTCTCATTTTCCTATTCCATCAGACAGACATACTGCTTGTTGACTGTAGTATAGGCTACAGCATAGTAGTATGCAATATCAAATACAATTACAGGTTGTGTGTATATTGTATATTTGTAAATGTCAACACACACAGACACGCACACACAGAGAGACAGACAGACGACAGAAGGGACAGACACACACCTGTGGTTCAACTGGGCGGTGTGTTGGTGGGGTGCGGGCCGGCTGCATCCCTGCAGTGCTGAAGGACTCGGAGCGAGGAGGCAGGGAGGCCTCAGAGACCCGGCTGGAGACGGCCTTATGCTGCAGCGCTGGAGAACTCTGTCTGTTCAGCTGGACCGCTCCTCCACCTGACACACATCATCATGATTATTAGACTACCTGGACATTACCAACAGGTTAATACGGTGTTGTCTACAGTGTTCTGAGGCAGGTTCATCATTGCATGTTGATCCGAGCAATCAATCATGCAATTAATGGTTAGAATCAACTGGTCCTCCTCTACAAGCTGTAACTGAGAGATGGAGAGAGCGCGGGGATGATAGAGAGAGAGCGAGCGGGGATAATAGAGAGAGAGCGAGCGGGGATGATAGAGAGAGAGCGAGCGGGGATGATAGCGAGAGAGCGAGCGGGGATGATAGAGAGAGCGAGCGGGGATGATAGAGAGAGCGAGCGGGGATGATAGAGAGAGCGAGCGGGGATGATAGAGAGAGAGCGAGCGGGGATGATAGAGAGAGAGCGAGCGGGGATGATAGAGAGAGAGCGCGGGGATGATAGAGAGAGCGAGCGGGGATGATAGAGAGAGCGAGCGGGGATGATAGAGAGAGCGAGCGGGGATGATAGGGAGAGAGAGCGGGGATGATAGGGAGAGAGTGAGGGGATGATAGGGAGAGAGTGAGGGGATGATAGGGAGAGAGCGGAGTTGGAGGAGAGGAGGAGAGGGGGATGGAGGAGAGTGGAGAGGGGGATGGAGGAGAGGAGGAAAGGTGGATGGAGGAGAGGGGGATGGAGGAGAGGAGGAGGAGGAGGAGGAGAGGGGGATGGAGGAGAGGCCGAGTTGGAGGAGAAGAGGGGGATGGAGGAGAGGGGGATGGAGGAGAGGGGGATGGAGGAGAGGAGGAGAGGGGGATGGAGGAGAGGCAGAGAGGGGGATGGAGGAGAGGCGGAGAGGGGGATGGAGGAGAGGAGGAGAGGGGGATGGAGGAGAGGAGGAGAGGAGGAGAGGGGGATGGAGGAGAGGTGGAGAGGGGGATGGAGGAGAGGGGGATGAGGGGGATGGAGGAGAGGAGGAGAGGAGGAGAGGAGGAGAGGGGGATGGGAGGAGAGGACGAGAGGGGGATGGAGGAGAGGTGGAGAGGGGGATGGAGGAGGGGGATGGAGGAGAAGAGGATGGGGAGAGGAGGAGAGGGGGATGGAGGAGAGGCCGAGTTGGAGGAGAAGAGGGGGATGGAGGAGAGGGGGATGGAGGAGATAAGGAGAGGGGGATGAGGAGAGGGGGATGGAGGAGAGGAGGACGGAGGAGAGGAGGAGAGGGGGATGGAGGGAGGAGGAGAGGGGGATGGAGGAGAGGGGGAAGAGGAGAGGGGACGGTGGAGAGGAGAATGGAGGAGAGGAGGACGGAGGAGAGGAGGAGAGGGGATGGAGGAGAGGAGGACGGAGGAGAGGAGGAGAGGGGATGGAGGAGAGGCGGAGAGGGGGATGGAGGAGAGGAGGAGAGGGAGATGAGGAGAGGGGGACGGTGGAGAGGAGAATGGAGGAGAGGAGGACGGAGGAGAGGAGGAGAGGGGGATGGAGGAGAGGAGGAGAGGGGGATGGAGGAGAGGCGGAGAGGGGGATGGAGGAGAGGGGAGAGGGGGATGGAGGAGAGGCGGAGAGGGGGAGGGAGGAGAGGGGGATGGGGATGGAGGAGAGGGGGATAGAGGAGAGGAGGATGGGGGAGAGGAGGAGAGGGGGATGAGGAGTGGGGAGAGGGGGATGGAGGAGACGCGGAGAGGGGGATGGAGGAGAGGAGGAGAGGGAGATGGGGATGGAGGAGAGGGGTTAGAGGAGAGGAGGATGGAGGAGAGAGGAGAGGGGATGGAGGAGAGGGTGAGAGGGGGATGGAGGAGAGGGGGATGGAGGAGAGGAGTAGAGGCGGATGGAGGAATGGGGGATAGAGGAGAGGAGGATGGAGGAGAGGAGGAGAGGGGGATGGAGGAGAGGGGGAGATGGGGATGGAGGAGACGCGGAGAGGGGGATGGAGGATGGAGGAGAGGGGGATGGAGGAGAGGGTGAGAGGGGGATGGAGGAGATGGGGATGGAGGAAAGGGGGATGGAGGAGAGGAGGAGGATGGAGGAGAGGGGGATGGAGGAGAGGAGGAGAGCGGGATGGAGGGAGGGGGATGGGGAGAGGAGGAGAGGCGGAGAGGGGGAGGGGGGAGAGGCAGAGAGGGGGATGGAGGAGAGGTGGAAAGGGGGATGGAGGAAGAGGGATCGAGGAGAGGTGGAGAGGGGGATGGAGGAGAGGGGGATGGAGGAGAGGGGGATCGAGGAGAGGGGGATGGAGGAGAGGCGGAGAGGGGATGGAGGAGAGGAGGATGGAGGAGAGGGTGAGAGGGGGATGAGGAGGAGAGGAGGAGAGGGGGATGGAGAAAGGGGGATGGAGGAGAGGAGGAGGATGGAGGAGAGGGGATGGAGGAGAGGAGAGAGGGCGATGGAGGGAGAGGCAGAGAGGGGGAGGGAGGAGAGGCAGAGAGGGGGATGGAGGAGAGGCAGAGAGGGGGATGGAGGAGAGGCAGAGAGGGGGATGGAGGAGAGGCGGAAAGGGGGATGGAGGAGAGGGGGATGGAGGAGAGGTGGAGAGGGGGATGGAGGAGAGGGGGATGGAGGAGAGGAGAATGGAGGAGAGGCGGAGAGGGGGATGGAGGAGAGGGGGATGGAGGAGAGGCGGAGAGGGGGATGGAGGAGAGGCGGAGTTGGAAGGTATCATTCTAGCAGAAAAGATAATCTGAAATGTTGAGAATCCATGTTGGTCTGTGATCCCAGAGAAAATATAGTCCACCACCGATTGGCCAGCACTAAAGAGAGTCCTGATTGGCCTCCACCCAGCACCAAGCTGAGACCTGATTGGCATTCACCCGGCTGAGACCTGATTGGCCAGCACCCATCACCAAGCTGAACTGCAATTGGCTAACTGACCGTAAACAGGATGTGACACGTATGGAGTCCTTGCTGTGACATCATCAACCTCCAGAAGGAGGGGCGGTTGGGGGGGAGGCACCCTGACAGAGAAGGAGTCTGGGGGGCTGGTTCTTCTAGATATTTGTTTTGATTGGATTGGGGACTTTCGGAGGTAGGTGGGTAAGGATGAACCAACTGAGCTTTATGAAGTTGAAACAATGTTGTAGTACAAAATAGTATAAAATATAGAAATGTATAATATTTTGATTTATCTACAAATATAATAAAGAATATATGTCTGTCAGTCTGTCAGTCTGTCAGTCTGTCAGTCTGTCAGTCTGTGTGTGTGTCCGTGTGTGTGTGTGTCTGTGTCTGTCTGTCTATCTATCTGTGTGTCTGTCTGTCTATCTATCTATGTCTGTCTGTGTGTCTATCTATCTGTCTGTCGGTGTGTCTATCTATCTGTCTGTCTGTGTGTCTATCTATCTGTCTGTCTGTGTGTCTATCTATCTGTCTGTCTGTCTGTGTGTCTATTTATCTGTCTATCTATCCATCTATCTATCTATCTGTCTGTCTGTGTGTCTATCTATCTGTCTGTCTGTGTGTCTATCTATCTGTCTGTCTGTGTGTCTATCTATCTGTCTGTCTGTGTGTCTATCTATCTGTCTGTCTGTGTGTCTATCTATCTGTCTGTCTGTGTGTCTATCTATCTATCCGTCTATCTATCCGTCTATCTATCCGTCTATCTGTCAGTCCGTCCGTCCGTCCGTCCGTCTGTCCGTCTGTCTGTCCGTCTGTCCGTCTGTCCGTCTGTCCGTCTGTCTGTCTGTCTGTCTGTCTGTCTGTGTGGCTAGTGGCTAGCAGCTAGTGGTCTGATAGTGAGCTGGGACTGGGAGCCGAAGGGGGAGCCACCGGGAGATGGGTCAGGAGAACACAAAGGGGTGAGGTAGGGGGAGGAGCAGGGTGTGAGATACTGGGAGTGGTAGAATGGAGCTGGAGGGGAATTGAGGGAGAGATGACATGGGGACTCAGGTCGGGAGTGTGAGGGGGAGATTCCGGCTGAGGTTTGGGGTGAGGTTCTAGGTGACCCTCGGGGCGAGAGGCCCATCCAATTTAAGGCTAAAACTAACTGTTTCAGAGGACCTGAGCTCTTACCAGGAGAACGAAGGGGGGAGAAAGAGAGGGAGGACTGAGAGAGGGATGATAGCTTGGATCTAATGGGCATGGCCTGGGCCAGGTGTGATCTGAGCATGTTAGCTGGAGCAGAGGAAGTCAGGTCCAGGTTAGAGGTCGTGACCTCATCATCATCACTGACCTCTGACTTCACTCTGTTCAGAGGGGGAGGTGCCCAGCCGGGGACTTGGAGGAACGGACTCTGCTTGGAGGATTCAGGAGCCAGGAAGTGATTTTGATTGGAGGACAGGAAAGGGCGTAGCCGGCCTGCCGGTGCAGAGGCTGAGAGGTCAGGGGTTAGGGGTCGGGGGTAGAGGTCAGAATTCGTATGACCCCCATAGGATCCCAACAGACTCTCATGGCTGGAAGCCATCCTCAAACCCCCCACACCTCCCTCTCTACCCCTTTCCCTCTCCTCCTCTCTATACCTCCAACAATCCAACTCCCTCTTTTCTAGTTCCTCCATTTCTATATCTAGTTCATCTATTTCTACATCTAGTATACGACAGGGAAACAGAGAGCTGCCTCTAAGATCATGATCAGGAGAGGGGTAGAGGAAAGAAGAATTAGAATGAGAGGAGGAAGAGGAGTCTATTTCTACATCTATGTCATTTACTTCTATGTCTATTCTACGACAGGGGGAGATGGAGCTGCCACTACGGCCACTGACCCATATCTGCCCCTGGTCTTTCACCCCCAGGTTATGTCCCTGGTTGGGGCTGGAGCTGGGTGCCCAGGCTGGCCCATTGAGGGCCTCTTGTTTAGGGGCTTGGGGATTAGAGATGGGGCTCTCTTTTGGGGCTTGGTTGGGTTTGGGGTTAGGGCTGGGGCCTCGGTTAAAGCCAGCCTGTTGCCCCTTCCCATTATGCTTTAGCCCCTGGTTGGGGTTGTGTTGTGGCCCTGGGTGTTTAGGTCTGGGACTGCGTCCTCGGTCTTGCTGACCAGCCTTCTGACCGGCTTCGCTAGGCCCTTTTGGCCTCCCCTTGTTGTGTGGTACCCCCTGGTGGTTGGCTCCGGTATTGCGTCCTCTTTCTTTCTGTCTGACCACCCTCTGATCGGCTTTCTGAGCTCTCATCTCTCTAACCTGCTGGCTGATCTCCTGTTTCAGAACAGGATCTACTAGATCCCTGGTCTCCAGGGAGATACGGATGTGAGGGGGAGGGGTGGGGTCGGAGGGGGCTCGGCGAGGGAGGTTGGCGTGGGAGGGAATGGGGGATGAAGGTTGGTTGAAGGAGTGACTTTGTCTGAGGAAAGGGCGGGGTGAGATGATCTGGGGGTGTGGCTGCTGCTTCAAGACCTGTAGACAAGGTGGGGCAGAAGTTAAACAAGCACACACACACACACACACACACACACACACACACACACGAGAACTGTAACAGAAGAACACAATATCTTGTTCCGATCCACGCTGTATGCACCACTACACAGACAATGTTGTAGTTAGACTGAGACTGTACTCATGATCTTCAGTTATGAATGTTATCCAGAGACCAGAGTTTCTCCAGAGTCTGTGTGTGTACCTCTTTAGCCCATGCAGGTTTGTCAGTAGGACTAGCTGAGTCTTTATAGTGATACAGAGGTTTCTTCTCGCCTGGTCGGCCATCTTGGTTTTGTTGTTGTTGCTGCTGTTGTAGAGACACCAGGTAGGCTCTCTACAAAACAAATAGGCAACAGTTGACCATCTCTTCAATTATTCAACACCATTGTTATATGACATCATCATAAGAGCCAAGTGTTACCTCCTGTTGTAACTGTCTCTGTAGTCTCTCGGCTTGATGTTGTTCCTCAATCTGCTTACGCTTATACTCCTATGGACACACACACACACACACACACACACACACACATGGAAGGCTGTTATTATCCGATCTTAACCAAATCACTATCATGACAGCACAGAGCCAAGCAACAGAGACACATGACACACATGACCAATAGCATCACTCCACACAGGACAGGTTGACCAATAGGATCCATACAGGACAGGGCTCACAGGGACGTTCCATGATCCATGTACAAATTACCTGGACTAACCTGCACACCGGCTCGGTGTTACTTTTTACTACATTTTTTACTTTAGTTTATTTAGCAAATATTTTCTTAACTCTATTTCTTGAACTGCATTGTTGGTTTTAAGGGCTTGTAAGTAAGCTTTTCACGGTAAGGTCTACACCTGTCGTATTCGGCGCATGTGACAAATAAAATGTGATGTGATTTGATGGGGCTGGGGAGGGGGGTTCCTTGCAGGGTAAGGACTTGCAGAGAGGAACGAGGAACAACAAACACTGGACACAGGGACAAAGTACAGGTCTACATCCCAGGCTCTGTAGCTGTAGTTTCACAGGGTTGAGGGGTCAGACTTCAGAGGAGGGGGGTAGGTAGATGTACACATGCAAGGTATACAATGGTCATGCTCCTGTAGAAGTTATTGAGGGGTCAGGGGTGAGAGGTCAGGGGTATATATACATAGACATGCAGGGGTAACAGTGTTACCAGCAGTAGAGCCTGCTCCTGTAGAAGCTGTTGCTGTAGGATCTCTAACTGTCTCTGTTCCTCCTCCAGCTGTCTACGGATATACTCCTATCACAACGCAGCATGGAGGGAAGGAGAGAACAGGAAACAGAAAGAGAGAGTCAGACAGAGATGTACTCCTAATGCAGCATGGAGGGAAGGAGAGAACAGGAAACAGAAAGAGAGAGTCAGACAGAGATGTACTCCTAATGCAGCCTGGAGGGAAGGAGAGAACAGGAAACAGAGAGAACAAGAGAGATATACTCCTATACACCGTAGCAGCAGGAAGAGAGAGAACAAGAGGACTTCAGGAGGAAGTCAAAGTGTGTACCTGTTCTCTCTCCGCGTGCCTCCTCTCCTCATCTCTCCGTAGTTGTTCCATCTCCTCATAGCGCCTCCTCTGTTCTCTCTCCTGCTGCTTCCTCAACTCACGCTCCCTGCACTGTTGCTGTTGGACAGAAAAAGAGAGGTAAACATGTGTGTGTGTGTGCGTGGGTGTGTGTGTGTGTATGTATGAGTGTGTCCTACCTCCTCCAGTCTCCTCCTCTGCTCTTTCTGCTCCTCTATGCGTTTCTGTCGTTCGGCCAGTAGGAGGCGCTTGTGTTCCTCGTTCTGCTGTTGTTCCAACTGCTGGCGCCTCAGAGCCTCAGAGCGTTCCTTATTGGCCAGCTGCAGACGCAGGAAGTCCCGCCTTAACGTCGACTCACCAGGGATGTTAATGATTGAGCTGGGGAAGGACCAGCCAGAAGAGTGTGTCAGTGGAAATTGGACCAATGAGAGACTGTGTTTGTTGTGTGTGTGTGTGTCTGTGTTACCTTGGCTCCCCCACGTCTCGCTCCTCTTCCTCCTCTTCACTCCCGCTGTACTCATATTCTGTCTCATCTGCAGAAGAACACACACACCAGTCGGTTATAGTGGGCTAACACATCAGATCTCCCAGGAGGAGAAGTGACCTAACACATCAGATCTCTCAGGAGTAGAAGTGTCCTAACACATCAGATCTCTCAGGAGGAGAAGTGACCTAACACATCAGATCTCTCAGGGGGAGAAGTGACCTAACACATCAGATCTCCCAGGAGGAGAAGTGACCTAACACATCAGATCTCTCAGGAGGAGAAGTGACCTAACACATCAGATCTCTCAGGAGGAGAAGTGACCTAACACATCAGATCTCCCAGGAGGAGAAGTGGCCTAACACATGAGATCTCTCAGGAGGAGAAGTGACCTAACACATCAGATCTCTCAGGAGAAGTGAGCATCATACTCTATTTGTGTTCCAGACTACTGATATCTGTCTCACCCCTCTCTCCACGTTTCTTCTTGGTTCTGTCGATGTGGTCCTTCAGTTGGATGCGGATCTGTCGTTCGTTGGGCAGCTCTCTGATGAAGGGGTGCTTCAACAGCTGCTCTGTGCTGGGTCTCTGACCATGACTCTTCACCAAGCAACTCTCAATGAAGGACTGGAACTTCTTAGACCTGAAAGTTATTATTATTATTATTTTTAATTTTTTCTTCGTAATAATCAGGATATTAGTGTGTGTGTGTGTGATGCAGACTCACCACTTCTTGGACTTGAGTCTGGGGGCGGGGTTTCGTGGGATCAGGAAGAGGGCTCTCATTGGGTGCATGTCACACAACGCTGCAGACGGACAGAAAATAGTTAATACCAGTGTGTGTGTGTGTGTGTGTGTGTCTGTGTGTGTGTGTCCATACTTACGAGGGGCTCCTTCTGCCATTTCTATAGCTGTTATACCCAGAGACCACAGGTCACTCTAAGAGAGAGAGAGAGAGAGAGAGAGAGAGAGGGACACAGAGAGAGAGGAGGGGGAGAGAGATAGAGAGAGAGAGAGAGAGAGAGGGAGGGACACAGACAGAGAGAGAGAGAGAGAGAGAGAGAGAGAGGGAGGGACACAGACAGAGAGAGAGAGAGAGAGAGAGAGAGAGAGAGAGAGAGAGAGAGAGAGAGAGAGAGAGAGAGAGAGAGAGAGAGAGAGAGAGAGAGAGAGAGAGAGAGAGAGAGAGAGAGAGAGAGAGAGAGAGAGAGAGAGAGAGACACAGAGTAGAGAGAGGGAGGGACACAGAGAGAGAGGGAGAGACACAGAGAGAGAGAGAGAGACACAGAGAGAGAGGGAGAGACACAGAGAGAGGGAGAGACACAGAGAGAGAGGGAGAGAGAGAGAGAGAGAGAGAGAGAGAGAGACACACAGAGAGAGAGAGAGAGAGAGAGAGAGAGAGAGAGAGAGAGAGAGAGGGGGAGGGACACAGAGAGAGAGTAGAGAGAGGGAGGGACACGGAGAGACACAGAGAGAGAGGGAGAGGGAGAGAGAGAGAGAGGGACACAGAGAGAGAGGAGAGAGAGGGAGGGACACAGAGAGAGAGAGATAGAGAGAGAGAGGGAGGGACACAGACAGAGAGAGAGAGAGAGAGAGAGAGAGAGAGAGAGAGGGAGGGACACAGAGAGAGAGTAGAGGGAGGGAGGGACACAGAGAGAGAGGGAGGGACACAGAGAGAGAGGGAGAGACACAGAGAGAGAGGAGAGACACAGAGAGAGAGGGAGAGAGAGAGAGAGAGAGAGAGAGCGAGGCACACACAGAGAGAGAGAGAGAGAGAGAGAGAGAGAGAGAGGGACACAGAGAGAGAGTAGAGAGAGGGAGAGAGAGAGAGAGAGGGAGGGACACAGAGAGAGAGAGAGGGAGAGAGAGAGAGAGAGAGGGAGGGACACAGAGAGCGAGAGAGGGAGAGAGAGAGAGCGAGGGAGAGAGAGAGAGAGAGAGAGAGAGGACAAGTGAGAGCACTGAGTCAGGAGGAAATAAATACATGAAGGGACAAAACACAATGTGTGAAGCAGAGTATTCTGGGTACCTTAAAGTCGTAGGTGGCCTCAGGGTTCTCGTCGCAGGCTATGACCTCAGGAGCCATCCAATAGGGAGTCCCGATGAAGGTGTTCCTCTTCCCCACCGTCCGGTCCAGCTGGGCGCTCACACCAAAGTCCACTGACCAGAGACCAATCAACATATCAATCAATTACTCACTCACTCAGTCAGTCAATTATTTGACCTATCTGTCTGGTGCATGATCAATGTGGAAACTGAAGAAGGTGACATATTCAGCAATTCTGGGTAGGACAATGGAATTTGTCTTCAAAAATACATATTTTATTATTAAAACCAACAAATGCCTTTGTGTCAGTCTGTTTGTCTCACCCAGTTTGACCTCTGCGTTCTCCGTCAGCAGGACGTTCTGACCCTTGATGTCTCTGTGGATGACCTTGTGCTGGTGGAGATGGGTTAGACCCTGGAGAGAGAGAGGTAGAGAGAGAGGTAGAGAGAGAGGTGGAGAGAGAGGTGGAGAGAGAGGTGGAGAGAGAGGTGGAGAGTTACAGGATGAGAGGTAGAGAAAGGTAGAGAAAGAGAGGTAGAGAGAGGTAGAGAGAGAGGTAGAGAAAGAGAGGTAGAGAGAGTAGGAGAGAGAGGTAGAGAAGGAGAGGTAGAGAAAGAGAGGTAGAGAAAGAGAGGTAGAGAAAGAGAGAGGAGACAGGTAGAGAAAGAGGTAGAGAGAGAGGTAGAGAGAGAGAGGTAGAGAGAGAGAGGTAGAGAGAGAGAGGTAAAGAGAGAGAGGAGAGAGAGAGAGAGAGAGAGAGAGAGAGAGAGAGGTAGGGAGAGAGAGAGAGAGAGAGAGAGAGAGAGAGAGAGAGAGAGAGAGAGACAGAGAATGGGATGAAGAGAGAGATATGATTGGTAATTTCAGATCACTCTGAATTTGTTGGTTGTATTGTTCTATAGTAGTATACCAGTAGAAATATGATGTAGTATTAAACGTACTTCACTACTGTAATAGTATAATTGTAGTAGTGCTGAGCGATGTGCTTTTTGAGGTAGAGTTTTTTAAAATTATCACGGTTTTTGATTTCAATGATTTATTTTTACATTAAATGCAGTAAATGCACTATGCTTTTCACTTACTAACCATAATTTATTGACTTTACTTAAATAAAATATTATTTCATTCCAAGTCTCATCTCTATAGAGCTACAGGCTACATTTTACCAACTACAATCACTTAGATCATGTAATTCAGGTAGAGATACCTAGAAATGTCATTTCAATAACTGAACTGATGTTAGTCAACTAGTTGTTGAAAAAACTCAAAATAACCGAAATGTTGGTTAATCTCTCAGCACTAAATCTTTAGCAATACTTACCCTGAGGATCTCTCTGCAGATGTAGGCAGTCCACTCCTCCTTCAGTGAGTTCCCCTTGGTGTTCTTAATCAGATCTGTTATTGAGCCCGCCCCACAGAACTCCATCACCAACTACAGAGACAGGGAGAGACAGGGAGAGACAGAGAGAGACAGAGAGAGACAGAGAGAGACAGAGAGAGACAGAGAGACAGAGAGACAGAGAGACAGAGAGAGACAGAGAGACAGAGAGACAGAGAGAAAGAGACAGAGAGAGAGAGACAGAGAGAGACAGAGAGAGACAGAGAGAGAGATAGAGACAGAGACAGAGAGAGACCGAGAGAGAGAGAGAGACAGAGAGAGACCGAGAGAGAGAGAGACAGAGACAGAGACAGAGAGAGACCGAGAGAGAGAGAGACAGAGAGAGACAGAGACAGAGACAGAGAGAGACCGAGAGAGAGAGAGAGACAGAGAGAGACCGAGAGAGAGAGAGACAGAGACAGAGACAGAGAGAGACCGAGAGACAGAGAGGGACAGAGAGGGACAGAGAGAGAGAGAGACAGAGAGAGACCGAGAGAGAGAGAGACCGAGAGAGAGAGACAGAGAGACACAGAGAGACAGAGAGAGACACAGAGAGACAGAGAGAGACAGAGAGAGACACAGAGAGACAGAGAGAGACAGAGAGAGAGAGAGACAGAGAGAGAGAGAGAGAGAGACAGAGAGAGAGACAGAGAGAGAGACAGAGAGAGAGATAGAGAGAGAGACAGAGAGAGAGAGAGACAGAGAGAGAGAGAGACAGAGAGAGAGACAGAGAGAGAGACAGAGAGAGAGGCAGAGAGAGAGGCAGAGAGAGAGAGACAGACAGAGAGAGAGACAGACAGAGAGAGAGACAGACAGAGAGAGAGAGACAGAGAGAGAGACAGACAGAGAGACCGAGAGAGAGAGACAGATAGACAGAGAAAAGGGTTACCACACACACCTGTGCACATACGCATGCAGGCGCACATGGATGCAAACACACACACACACACACATACACACACACACACACACCCATAGCTGGTCGTCGATGCCAGGAGGGTTCTTCTTGACGAAGGCACCGTAGTAGGTGGCAATGTTCCGATGGTGGCTGTACTTCTTCAACATGTTGATCTCCCCTTTAATCTCCTCTTCCTCATCCTGGAACACACACACATTACAACGATGCTCACACACACACACACATATGCACCTTAGAATGTGTGTGTGTGTGTGTGTGTATAATTATGTATGTGTGTCACTTACCCCGGTGACATCCATGACCTTGATGGCCGCAAGTTGCCCTGTCTTGACATGACGACCCTGAGACAGATAGAAGATCATTAGTTGCCCTGTCTTGACATGACGACCCTGAGACTGATAGAAGATCATTAGTTGCCCTGTCTTGACATGACGACCCTGAGACAGATAGAAAATCATTAGTTGCCCTGTCTTGACATGACGACCCTGAGACAGATAGAAGATCATTAGTTGCCCTGTCTTGATGTGACGACCCTGAGACAGATAGAAGATCATTAGTTGAGGACCGACTCTTAAAGGAAAGCTCCACCCAGAAACCATCTTTAGGTATTTGTGTCATTAGTTGAGGACCGACTCTTAAAGGAAAGCTCCACCCAGAAACGATCTTTAGGTATTTGTGTCATTAGTTGAGGACCGACTCTTAAAGGAAAGCTCCACCCAGAAACCATCTTTAGGTATTTGTGTCATTAGTTGAGGACCGACTCTTAAAGGAAAGCTCCACCCAGAAACGATCTTTAGGTATTTGTGTCATTAGTTGAGGACCGACTCTTAAAGGAAAGCTCCACCCAGAAACCATCTTTAGGTATTTGTGTCATTAGTTGAGGACCGACTCTTAAAGGAAAGCTCCACCCAGAAACCATCTTTAGGTATTTGTGTCATTAGTTGAGGACCGACTCTTAAAGGAAAGCTCCACCCAGAAACCATCTTTAGGTATTTGTGTCATTAGTCCATTGTTGACATGGTCTCAAAAAGTGTTGCTCTGTCAGAAATCCTGTTTTCAAGATATGTCAACTTTCAAAATGCACATGATGCATTAAATGATGCAAGACGCGTCACACAGGGATGACTTCTTCTATTTTGAAGGTTTCATATCTTGAAAACGTGACAAACGCTGACAAGCAAAACATTTTGTGACTACGTCAAGAGGACTAAAGGGAAAAAATAATAAAAGGACTAATGAAACTAATGATTGTTTTAGGGTGGAGTTTTCTACTAATGTTGATCATTAACGAGAATAGCAGCAGGAAACAGGCGAGGGAGAAATGTTCATACTTGAATGAGCCTAGTTCTAGGAGAGAATAAAGAACAGAATCAGAATAGAAGAGACATTAATGAAGAGAAGAGGGGATGAGGGAAGGGGAGGATGTGGGGAATTAAGTAACGACTAGCCACAGGCCAAAGAGCTACCACTCCGACACATACAGGCTACAGTAGAGTCCATATGTTTCACCACGCACACACACACTTACACACATGTTCTTGGAGACATATTTTTCTTTTAGGATCAGTCCCAATTCCACAACTACAAAAGTCTCTTTGTTTGAAAAAAACAACAGAATTACTCCCAGAATAAAGCAGTCTATGGACCTCAAAGTCCACACACACACACACACACACACACACACACACACACACACGTTGGTGGGGTGTGTGTGTGTCAGCTCTCATAGCAAGGAAAGCCCTTCTCTTCCCTAAGCCGACTCATTCGGAATGTAAAGCGTTGTTCCTTTTTTCATTCGTTAATTCGTTATTCTCGCATGCCTTCCTGACCTAGATCTGCTGTCTGAAGCCTCATAGCCCCAACCAGCTGACGAGTGTGTGCGCAATTGCTTGTGTGTGTGGGTTTGTGTGTGTGTGTGTGCGTCCACTGCCAACTCCATTACACAGATCCCCTCAGACACATTTACTATGCAGGACACTTCCTGTCCGTAGCCTAGCAACAGACCTGGCTGTCCAACGTACAGTGGCCAACACACACACAAGGAGAGGAGAAGAAGTGAGCATTGTCCTGCTAGGGGTGAGGGGGTAAGTGGGTGATGGGATGGACAGAATGACTGAAGGTTGGAGGCTATTTTTCCCCATTTCCATGACCACAGCAACCTTCCCCAGAGGAGGGAACGATAAAAAGAAACAACTTTCTCCCTCCCTCCCTCCCTCCCTCCCTCCCTCCCTCCCGCACTGACTACCCAGTCTAAGAAATGCATACTGTTTGCATATTGTGCCACACAGACACACACACACCACTCTCCTTTCTACATCCCGATGTAAAATCGAAGGTTGACACATCTGGCACATTCCAAATGTGAACATCCCCCCTCCACAGCTACACACACCAAGCCCCCCATCCTCCTCATAGAACCCACACTTCCTCCCCTCCACAGCTACACACACCAAGCCCCCCATCCTCCTCATAGAACCCACACATCCTCCCCTCCACAGCTACACACACCAAGCCCCCCATCCTCCTCATAGAACCCACACATCCTCCCCTCCACAGCTTTGCTGCAGGAGGGACTGGTGCACTTCACAAAATTGATGGCATCCTTAGGATGGAAAATTATGTGGATATATTGAAGCAGCATCTCAAGACATCAGTCAGGAAGTTAAAGCTTGGTCGCAAAATGGGTCTTCCAAATGGACAATGACCCTAAGCATACAAAAGTTGTCAAAATAGCTTAAGGACAACAAAGTCAAGGTATTGGAGTGGCCATCACAAAGCCCTGACCTCAATCCGGTAGAAAATGTGTGAGCAGAACTGAAAAAGCATGTGGAGCAAGGAGACCTACAAACCTGACTGAGTTACACCAGCTCTGTCAGGAGGAATGGGCTAAAATTTTTATTTTATTTATTTATTTATTTTACCTTTATTTAACCAGGTAGGCAAGTTGAGAACAAGTTCTCATTTACAATTGCGACCTGGCCAAGATAAAGCAAAGCAGTTCGACAGATACAACAACACAGAGTTACACATGGAGTAAAACAAACATACAGTCAATAATAAAGTATAAACAAGTCTATATACAATGTGAGCAAATGAGGTGAGAAGGGAGGTAAAGGCAAAAAAAGGCCTTGGTGGCAAGGTAAATACAATATAGCAAGTAAAACACTGGAATGGTAGTTTTGCAATGGAAGAAATGTGCAAAGTAGAAATAAAAATAATGGGGTGCAAAGGAGCAAAATAAATAAATAAATTAAATACAGATGGGAAAGAGGTAGTTGATAGGGCTAAATTATATGTGGGCTATGTACAGGTGCAGTAATCTGTGAGCTGCTCTGACAGTTGGTGCTTAAAGCTAGTGAGGGAGATAAGTGTTTCCAGTTTCAGAGATTTTTGTAGTTCGTTCCAGTCATTGGCAGCAGAGAACTGGAAAGAGAGGCGGCCAAAGAAAGAATTGGTTTTGGGGGTGACTAGAGAGATATACCTGCTGGAGCGTGTGCTACAGGTGGGAGATGCTATGGTGACCAGCGAGCTGAGATAAGGGGGGACTTTACCTAGCAGGGTCTTGTAGATGACATGGAGCCAGTGGGTTTGGCGACGAGTATGAAGCGAGGGCCAGCCAACGAGAGCGTACAGGTCGCAATGGTGGGTAGTGTATGGGGCTTTGGTGACAAAACGGATTGCACTGTGATAGACTGCATCCAGTTTGTTGAGTAGGGTATTGGAGGCTATTTTGTAAATTACATCGCCAAAGTCGAGGATTGGTAGGATGGTCAGTTTTACAAGGGTATGTTTGGCAGCATGAGTGAAGGATGCTTTGTTGCGAAATAGGAAGCCAATTCTAGATTTAACTTTGGATTGGAGATGTTTGATATGGGTCTGGAAGGAGAGTTTACAGTCTAACCAGACACCTAAGTATTTGTAGTTGTCCACGTATTCTAAGTCAGAGCCGTCCAGAGTAGTGATGTTGGACAGGCGGGTAGGTGCAGGTAGTGATCGGTTGAAGAGCATGCATTTAGTTTTACTTGTATTTAAGAGCAGTTGGAGGCCACGGAAGGAGAGTTGTATGGCATTGAAGCTTGCCTGGAGGGTTGTTAACACAGTGTCCAAAGAAGGGCCGGAAGTATACAGAATGGTGTCGTCTGCGTAGAGGTGGATCAGAGACTCACCAGCAGCAAGAGCGACCTCATTGATGTATACAGAGAAGAGAGTCGGTCCAAGAATTGAACCCTGTGGCACCCCCATAGAGACTGCCAGAGGTCCGGACAACAGACCCTCAGATTTGACACACTGAACTCTATCAGAGAAGTAGTTGGTGAACCAGGCGAGGCAATCATTTGAGAAACCAAGGCTGTTGAGTCTGCCGATGAGGATGTGGTGATTGACAGAGTCGAAAGCCTTGGCCAGATCAATGAATACGGCTGCACAGTAATGTTTCTTATCGATGGCGGTTAAGATATCGTTTAGGACCTTGAGCGTGGCTGAGGTGCACCCATGACCAGCTCTGAAACCAGATTGCATAGCAGAGAAGGTATGGTGAGATTCAAAATGGTCGGTAATCTGTTTGTTGACTTGGCTTTCGAAGACCTTAGAAAGGCATGGTAGGATAGATATAGGTCTGTAGCAGTTTGGGTCAAGAGTGTCCCCCCCTTTGAAGAGGGGGATGACCGCAGCTGCTTTCCAATCTTTGGGAATCTCAGACGACACGAAAGAGAGGTTGAACAGGCTAGTAATAGGGGTGGCAACAATTTCGGCAGATAATTTTAGAAAGAAAGGGTCCAGATTGTCTAGCCCGGCTGATTTGTAGGGGTCCAGATTTTGCAGCTCTTTCAGAACATCAGCTGAATGGATTTGGGAGAAGGAGAAATGGGGAAGGCTTGGGCGAGTTGCTGTTGGGGGTGCAGTGCTGTTGACAGGGGTAGGAGTAGCCAGGTGGAAAGCATGGCCAGCAGTAGAAAAATGCTTATTGAAATTTTCAATTATGGTGGATTTATCAGTGGTGACAGTGTTTCCTATCTTCAGTGCAGTGGGCAGCTGGGAGGAGGTGTTCTTATTCTCCATGGACTTTACAGTGTCCCAGAACTTTTTTGAGTTAGTGTTGCAAGAAGCAAATTTCTGCTTGAAAAAGCTAGCCTTGGCTTTTCTAACTGCCTGTGTATAATGGTTTCTAGCTTCCCTGAACAGCTGCATATCACGGGGGCTGTTCGATGCTAATGCAGAACGCCATAGGACGTTTTTGTGTTGATTAAGGGCAGTCAGGTCTGGGGAGAACCAAGGGCTATATCTGTTCCTGGTTCTACATTTCTTGAATGGGGCATGTTTATTTAAGATGGTTAGGAAGGCATTTTTAAAAAATATCCAGGCATCCTCTACTGACGGGATGAGGTCAATATCCTTCCAGGATACCCCGGCCAGGTCGATTAGAAAGGCCTGCTCGCTGAAGTGTTTCAGGGAGCGTTTTACAGTGATGAGAGGAGGTCGTTTGACCGCTGACCCATTACGGATGCAGGCAATGAGGCAGTGATCGCTGAGATCTTGGTTGAAGACAGCAGAGGTGTATTTAGAGGGGAAGTTGGTTAGGATGATATCTATGAGGGTGCCCGTGTTTAAGGCTTTGGGGAGGTACCTGGTAGGTTCATTGATAATTTGTGTGAGATTGAGGGCATCAAGTTTAGATTGTAGGATGGCTGGGGTGTTAAGCATGTTCCAGTTTAGGTCGCCTAGCAGCACGAGCTCTGAAGATAGATGGGGGGCAATCAGTTCACATATGGTGTCCAGAGCACAGCTGGGGGCAGAGGGTGGTCTATAGCAGGCGGCAACGGTGAGAGACTTGTTTTTAGAAAGGTGGATTTTAGAAAGTATTTTTAAAAATTCACCCAACTTATTGTGGGAAGCTTGTGGAAGGCTACCCGAAACGTTTGACCAAAGTTAAACAATTTAAAGGCAACACTATCAAATACTAATTGAGTGTATGTAAACTTCTGACCAACTGGGAATGTGATGAAAGAAATAAAAGCTGAAATAAATCATTATCTCTGCTATTATCCTGACATTTCACATTCTTAAAATAAAGTGGTGTCCTAACTGACCTAAAACAGGGATGTTTTACTAGGATTAAAATGTCAATAATTGTGAAAAACTGAGTTTAAATGTATTTGGCTAAAGTGTATGTAAACTTACGACTTCAACTGTACCTCTGGGCCTGAAGCCTGGGATTATCCTAGCAGCCCAACCCAGCCATGGTGAGCCCTGAGCGGACAGAGCAGCAGGCAGAGAAGCATAATCCAGGCCCGTGCTCTGGAGCTACACAGGCGGTGTATAGTACTGTATATACAGTACGTCCACAAATATGCACACGTAAACACACACACACACACACCGCAGTGTAAGCTGGAGAGCCAGGTTCAGCAAATCAGTGTTTCACTCTAGCAGTTCCGGAGGTCAAATGAACAACCGAGGAGATTTACAGAGAAAGAGTGAGAGAGAGAGAGAGAGAGAGAGAGAGAGAGAGAGAGAGAGAAGAGAAGGATACACAGAGGAGAAGAGAAGGATACAGAGAGGAGAGAAGACAAGGATACAGAGAGGAGAAGGATACAGAGAGGAGAGAAGAGGAGGATACAGAGAGGAGAGAAGAGAAGGATACAGAGAGGAGAGAAGGATACAGAGAGGAGAGAAGGCTACAGAGAGGAGAGGAGATAAGGCTACAGAGAGGAGAGGAGAGAAGGCTACAGAGAGGAGAGGAGAGAAGGCTAAGGAGAGGAGAGGAGAGAAGGCTACAGAGGGGAGAGAAGGCTAAGGAGAGGAGGCTAAGGAGAGGATAGAAGGCTACCGAGAGGAGAGAAGGCTAAGGAGAGGACTGGAGGCTAAGGAGAGAAGAGGAGAGAAGGCTAAGGAGAGGAGAGGAGGCTGAGGAGAGGAGAGGAGGCTAAGGAGAGGAGAGGAGGCTAAGGAGAGGAGAGGAGAGAAGAGAAGGCTACAGAGGGGAGAGAAGGCTAAGGAGAGGAGAGAAGGCTACCGAGAGGAGAGAAGGCTGAGGAGAGGAGAGGAGGCTAAGGAGAGAAGAGGAGAGAAGGATAAGAAGAGGAGAGAAGGATAAGGAGAGGAGAGGAGGCTGAGGAGAGGAGAGGAGGCTAAGGAGAGGAGAGGAGAGGCTAAGGAGAGGAGGCTAAGGAAAGGAGAGAAGGCTACAGAGAGAAGATGAGAGAAGGCTAAGGAGAGGAGAGGAGAGAAGGCTAAGGAGAGGAGGCTAAGGAAAGGAGAGGGGAGCGGAGAATAAAGAGAGGAGGCTACTGAGAGGAGGCTAAGGAAAGGAGAAGGGAGCGGAGGATAAGGAGAGGGGGCTAAGGAGAGGAAGCTGAGGAAAGGAGAAGGGAGCGGAGGTTAGGTAGAGGAGGCTAAGGAAAGGAGAGGGGAGCGGAGGTTAAGGAGAGGAGGCTAAGGAGAGGAGGCTAAGGAAAGGAGAGGGGAGCAGAGGCTAATGAGAGGAGGCTAAGGAAAGGAGAGAGGAGCAGAGGCTAAGGAGAGGAGGCTAAGGAGAGGAGGCTGAGGAAAGAAGAGGGGAGCGCA
Source organism: Oncorhynchus mykiss (assembly GCF_057628025.1). Classification (NCBI taxonomy): domain Eukaryota; kingdom Metazoa; phylum Chordata; class Actinopteri; order Salmoniformes; family Salmonidae; genus Oncorhynchus; species Oncorhynchus mykiss. The sequence goes on from NC_143028.1 coordinate 9,942,881, forward strand.
GGCTAATAAGAGGAGGCTAATGAGAGGAGGCTAATGAGAGGAGGCTAAGGAGAGGAGGCTAATGAGAGGAGGCTAATGAGGAGGCGGCTAATGAGAGGAGAGGGGAACGGAGGTTAAGGAGAGGAGGCTAAGGAGAGGAGGCTAAGGAAAGAAGAGGGGAGCGGAGGCTAATGAGAGGAGGCTAAGGAAAGGAGAGAGGAGCGGAGAGGAGACTAAGGAGAGGAGGCTAAGGAAAGGAGAAGGGAGCGGAGGTTAGGGAGAGGAGGCTAAGGAGAGGTGGCTAAGGAGAGGAGGCTAAGGAAAGGAGAGGGGAGCGGAGGTTAAGGAGAGGAGGCTAAGGAGAGGAGGCTAAGGAGACGAGGCTAAGGAAAGGAGAGGGGAGCGGAGACTAAGGAGAGGAGGCTAAGGAAAGAAGAGGGGACCGGAGGCTAATGAGAGGAGGCTAAGCAAAGGAGAGAGGAGCAGAGGCTAAGGAGAGGAGGCTAAGGAAAGGAGAGGGGTGAGGAGGCTAAGGAGAGGAGGCTAAGGAGAGGAGGCTAAGGAGAGGAGAGGGGAGCGGAGACTAATGAGAGGAGGCTAAGGAAAGGAGGCTAAGGAGAGGAGGCTAATGAGAGGAGGCTAATGAGAGGAGGCTAAGGAGAGGAGAGAAGGCTGATGAGAGGAGGCTAAGGAAAGGAGAGGGGAGCGGAGGTTAAGGAGAGGAGGCTAAGGAGAGGTGGCTAAGGAGAGGAGGCTAAGGAAAGGAGAGGGGAGCGGAGGTTAAGGAGAGGAGGCTAAGGAGAAGAGGCTAAGGAAAGGAGAGGGGAGCGGAGACTAAGGAGAGGAGGCTAAGGAAAGAAGAGGGGACCGGAGGCTAATGAGAGGAGGCTAAGCAAAGGAGAGAGGAGCAGAGGCTAAGGAGAGGAGGCTAAGGAAAGGAGAGGGGTGAGGAGGCTAAGGAGAGGAGGCTAAGGAAAGGAGAGGGGTGAGGAGGCTAAGGAGAGGAGGCTAAGGAGAGGAGGCTAAGGAGAGGAGGCTAAGGAGAGGAGAGGGGAGCGGAGACTAATGAGAGGAGGCTAAGGAAAGGAGGCTAAGGAGAGGAGGCTAATGAGAGGAGGCTAATGAGAGGAGGCTAAGGAGAGGAGAGAAGGCTGATGAGAGGAGGCTAAGGAAAGGAGAGGGGAGCGGAGGTTAAGGAGAGGAGGTGGCTAAGGAGAGGAGGCTAAGGAAAGGAGAGGGGAGCGGAGGTTAAGGAGAGGAGGCTAAGGAGAGGAGGCTAAGGAGACGAGGCTAAGGAGACGAGGCTAAGGAGACGAGGCTAAGGAGACGAGGCTAAGGAAAGGAGAGGGGAGCGGAGGTTAAGGAGAGGAGGCTAAGGAGAGGAGGCTAAGGAAAGAAGAGGGGAGCGGAGACTAATGAGAGGAGGCTAAGGAAAGGAGGCTAAGGAGAGGAGGCTAATGAGAGGAGGCTAATGAGAGGAGGCTAAGGAGAGGAGAGAAGGCTAATGAGAGGAGGCTAAGGAAAGGAGAAGGGAGCGGAGGCTAAGGAGAGGAGGCTAAGGAAAGGAGAGGGGAGCGGAGGCTAAGGAGAGGAGGCTAAGGAGAGGAGAGAGGTGCGGAGGCTAATGAGAGGAGGCTAAGGAGAGGAGGCTAAGGAAAGGAGAGGGGAGCGGAGAGGAGGCTAATGAGAGGAGGCTAATGAGAAGAGTCTAATGAGAGGAGGCTAAGGAGAGACATCCCCAATCCTGTCTCTCTCTCTCACACTGAAGTCATTATTGATATCAGGCTAATTGACCCAGGGAGGTCTGGGTGGGTGAGGGGTGCATTGTGGGTAAGTGGAGCGTGTAGCCTCGGGGGAGGAGTGGCCTAATGAACACACTGCCAAGTGTGTGTGTGTGCAAGATTGTGGGTTTGTGTGTCGTTAGCAACATGACTCATGGTAGGTGAAGAGATAACTATCTTTAAAGTTTTTCCACAGAAAAGGAAGGGGGAGGGAGAGAGAGCGGGGAGGGTGGGTGGGAGAGAGAGGGGAAAGAGAGCCGTAGAGGACAAGTGAGATTAGGTAAAGGAGTGGTGTTCTTCCCACGGCTAAAAATCCCATTCTCATCTACATTTGATTAAGACCCGCCCCTTTTCCCTAATAACACAATTTCCACTCCAGGTCTGTTTTATTGACCAATAACGGTCAGCGATGCACAAACCACAAGCACGTCATGTACACACTGTATTACACACTGTACTACACACACACATCACTCTACACGTGCTTGCGTGCGTGTGTGAATCATACTCTAAAGTGTCGTGTGTCTTCTATTTTTAAATAGTGGTATTGACACAAACTGATGTGGTCAATCAACACATCAATCCATCAGTAGTGTTCTCTGTGCCCGACCCGGGTCTCACCTTAGGCAGTCAGAGTTTACAGTAGTGTTCTCTGTGCCCGACCCGGGTCTCACCTTAAGCAGTCAGAGTTTACAGTAGTGTTCTCTGTGCCCGACCCGGGTCTCACCTTAGGCAGTCGGAGTTTACAGTAGTGTTCTCTGTGCCCGACCGGGTCTCACCTTAGGCAGTCGGAGTTTACAGTAGTGTTCTCTGTGCCCGACCCGGGTCTCACCTTAGGCAGTCAGAGTTTACAGTAGTGTTCTCTGTGCCCGACCGGGTCTCACCTTAGGCAGTCAGAGTTTACAGTAGTGTTCTCTGTGCCCGACCGGGTCTCAACTTAGGCAGTCTGAGTTTACAGTAGAAAATAAAAACTCCCATAGCCACCTTCAAATATTCTCAAGCAAGGGGGAACGTTGAAAAGAGAGAGAGGGGGAACGATGAAAAGAGAGAGAGGGGGAACGATGAAAAGAGAGAGAGGGGGAACGATGAAAAGAGAGGGAAAACGATGAAAAGAGAGAGAGGGGGAACGTTGAAAAGAGAGAGAGGGGGAACGTTGAAAAGAGAGAAAACGTTGAAAAGAGAGAGAAGACGATGAAAAGAGAGAGAAGGGGAACGATGAAAAGAGTGAGAACGATGAAAAGAGAGAGAGGGGGAACGATGAAAAGAGAGAGGGGGGGAATGATGAAAAGAGAGAGGGGGGAGATGATGAAAAGAGAGAGGGGGGGAATGATGAAAAGAGAGAGGGGGGGGAATGATGAAAAGAGAGAGGGGGGGAATGATGAAAAGAGAGAGGGGGGGGGAATGATGAAAAGAGAGAGGGGGGGGAATGATGAAAAGAGAGAGGGGGGGGAACGATGAAAAGAGAGAGGGGGGGGGAACGATGAAAAGAGAGAGGGGGGGGAACGATGAAAAGAGAGAGGGGGGGGGGAATGATGAAAAGAGAGAGGGGGGGGGGAATGATGAAAAGAGAGAGGGGGGGAATGATGAACAGAGAGAGGGGGGGGAATGATGAAAAGAGAGAGGGGGGGAATGATGAAAAGAGAGAGGGGGGAATGATGAAAAGAGAGAGGGGGGAATGATGAAAAGAGAGAGGGGGGGAATGATGAAAAGAGAGAGGGGGGAATGATGAAAAGAGAGAGGGGGGGAATGATGAAAAGAGAGAGGGGGGGAATGATGAAAAGAGAGAGGGGGGAATGATGAAAAGAGAGAGGGGGGAATGATGAAAAGAGAGAGGGGGGAATGATGAAAAGAGAGAGGGGGGAATGATGAAAAGAGAGAGAAGGGGAACGATGAAAAGAGAGAGAAGGGGAACGATGAAAAGAGAGAGAGAGGAATGATGAAAAGAGAGGGAAAACGATGAAAAGAGAGGGAAAACGATGAAAAGAGAGAGAGGGGGAACGTTGAAAAGAGAGAGAGGGAGAACGATTAAGAGAGAGAGAGGGGGAACAATGAAAAGAGAGAGGGGGAACGTTGAAAAGAGAGAGAAAACGATGAAAAGAGAGAGGGGGAACGATGAAAAGAGAGAGAAAACGATGAAAAGAGTGAGAGGGGGAACAATGAAAAGAGTGAGAGGGGGAACGATGAAAAGAGTGAGAGGGGGAACGATGAAAAGAGTGAGAGGGGGAACGATGAAAAGAGTGAGAGGGGGAACGATGAAAAGAGAGAGAAAACGATGAAAAGAGTGAGAGGGGGAACAATGAAAAGAGTGAGAGGGAGAACGATGAAGAGAGAGAGAGGGGGAACAATTAAAAGAGAGAGGGGGAACGTTGAAAAGAGAGAGAAAACGATGAAAAGAGAGAGGGGGAACGATGAAAAGAGTGAGAGGGGGAACGATGAAAAGAGTGAGAGGGGGAACGATGAAAAGAGTGAGAGGGGGAACGATGAAAAGAGTGAGAGGGGGAACGATGAAAAGAGTGAGAGGGGGAACGATGAAAAGAGTGAGAGGGGGAACGATGAAAAGAGTGAGGGGGGAATGATGAAAAGAGAGAGGGGGGAACGATGAAAAGAGAGAGGGGGGAACGATGAAAAGAGAGAGAAAGGGAACGATGAAAAGAGAGAGAGAGAAAACGATGAAAAGAGAGAGGGGGAACGATGAAAAGAGTGAGAGGGGGAATGATGAAAAGAGAGAGGGGGGAACGATAAAAAGAGAGAGGGGGGAACGATAAAAAGAGAGAGGGGGGAACGATGAAAAGAGAGAGAAGGGGAACGATGAAAAGAGAGAGGGGGAACGATGAAAAGAGAGAGGGGAACGATGAAAAGAGAGAGAGAGAAAACGATGAAAAGAGAGAGGGGGAACGATGAAAAGAGTGAGAGGGGGAATGATGAAAAGAGAGAGGGGGGAACGATAAAAAGAGAGAGGGGGGAACGATGAAAAGAGAGAGGGGGAACGATGAAAAGAGAGAGGGGGGAACGATGAAAAGAGAGAGAAGGGGAACGATGAAAAGAGAGAGGGGGAATGATGAAAAGAGAGAGGGGAACGATGAAAAGAGAGAGGGGGAACGATGAAAAGAGAGAGAGGGAACGATGAAAAGAGAGAGAGAGGGAACGATGAAAAGAGAGAGAGAGGGAACGATGAAAAGAGAGAGAGAGGGAACGATGAAAAGAGAGAGAGGGGGAACGATGAAAAGAGAGAGGGGGAACGATGAAAAGAGAGAGAGGGTAACGATGAAAAGAGAGAGGGGGAACGATGAAAAGAGAGAGGGGGAACGATGAAAAGAGAGAGGGGGAACGATGAAAAGAGAGAGGGGGAACGATGAAAAGAGAGAGGGGGAACGATGAAAAGAGAGAGGGGGAACGATGAAAAGAGAGAGAGGGGAACGATGAAAAGAGAGAGAAAGGGAACGATGAAAAGAGAGAGAGAGAAAACGATGAAAAGAGAGAGGGGGAACGATGAAAAGAGTGAGAGGGGGAACGATGAAAAGAGAGAGGGGGGAACGATAAAAAGAGAGAGGGGGGAACGATGAAAAGAGAGAGGGGGGAACGATGAAAAGAGAGAGAAGGGGAACGATGAAAAGAGAGAGGGGGAACGATGAAAAGAGAGAGGGGAACGATGAAAAGAGAGAGAGAGAAAACGATGAAAAGAGAGAGGGGGAACGATGAAAAGAGTGAGAGGGGGAATGATGAAAAGAGAGAGGGGGGAACGATAAAAAGAGAGAGGGGGGAACGATGAAAAGAGAGAGGGGGGAACGATGAAAAGAGAGAGGGGGGACGATGAAAAGAGAGAGAGGGAACGATGAAAAGAGAGAGAGGGAACGATGAAAAGAGAGAGAGAGGGAACGATGAAAAGAGAGAGAGAGGGAACGATGAAAAGAGAGAGAGGGGGAACGATGAAAAGAGAGAGGGGGAACGATGAAAAGAGAGAGAGGGTAACGATGAAAAGAGAGAGGGGGAACGATGAAAAGAGAGAGGGGGAACGATGAAAAGAGAGGGGGAACGATGAAAAGAGAGAGGGGGAACGATGAAAAGAGAGAGAGAGGGAACGATGAAAAGAGAGAGCGGGGGAACGATGAAGAGAGAGCGGGGGAACGATGAAAAGAGAGAGAGGGGGAACGATGAAAAGAGAGAGAGGGGAACGATGAAAAGAGAGAGGGGGAACGATGAAAAGAGAGAGGGGGAACGATGAAAAGAGAGAGAGGGGGAACGATGAAACGAGAGAGGGGGAACGATGAAAAGAGAGAGAGAGGGAACGATGAAAAGAGAGAGCGGGGGAACGATGAAAAGAGAGAGATGGGAACGATGAAAAGAGAGAGAGGGGGAACGATGAAAAGAGAGAGAGGGGGAACGATGAAAAGAGAGAGAGGGGAACGATGAAAAGAGAGAGGGGGAACGATGAAAAGAGAGAGGGGGAACGATGAAAAGAGAGAGAGGGGGAACGATGAAAAGAGAGAGGGGGAACGATGAAAAGAGAGAGAGAGGGAACGATGAAAAGAGAGAGCGGGGGAACGATGAAAAGAGAGAGATGGGGAACGATGAAAAGAGAGAGATGGGAACGATGAAAAGAGAGAGAGGGGGAACGATGAAAAGAGAGAGAGGGGGAACGATGAAAAGAGAGAGAGGGGGAACGATGAAAAGAGAGAGAGGGGGAACGATGAAAAGAGAGAGAGGGGGAACGATGAAAAGAGAGAGAGGGGGAACGATGAAAAGAGAGAGAGAGGGAACGATGAAAAGAGAGAGCGGGGGAACGATGAAAAGAGAGAGAGAGGGAACGATGAAAAGAGAGAGCGGGGGAACGATGAAAAGAGAGAGATGGGGAACGATGAAAAGAGAGAGATGGGAACGATGAAAAGAGAGAGATGGGAACGATGAAAAGAGAGAGAGGGGGAACGATGAAAAGAGAGAGAGGGGGAACGATGAAAAGAGAGAGAGGGGGAACGATGAAAAGAGAGAGAGGGGGAACGATGAAAAGAGAGAGAGGGGGAACGATGAAAAGAGAGAGAGGGGGAACGATGAAAAGAGAGAGAGGGGGAACGATGAAAAGAGAGGGGGAACGATGAAAAGAGAGAGAGGGGGAACGATGAAAAGAGAGAGAGGGGGAACGATGAAAAGAGAGAGGGGGAACGATGAAAAGAGAGGGGGAACGATGAAAAGAGAGAGAGGGGGAACGATGAAAAAAGAGAGAGGGGGAACGATGAAAAGAGAGAGAGGGGGAACGATGAAAAGAGAGAGAGGGGAAACGATGAAAAGAGTATGTTCTATTTCTGGATCTTTTATCAGCTCTAAGGGTACACACACACACACACACAACCCGCACACATGGGCCATTAAGGCTTTTCATATGGAACAGAGAAATGTAGGGACAGATTTACACACACACACAAAATACATGACGGGAAAATGTCATTATATATTGATAAGAACTGCATGCAGAATGGAGGACAGAGAGAGAGAGAGAGAGAGAGAGAGAGAGAGAGAGAGAGAGAGAGAAAGAGAGGCATAGATGGATGGATTCCCAAAATCACCTTAGTTTGCAAGGGAGAGAGAGAATAACAGAGAGAGAGGTGGAAAGAGGGAGTGTTGATGGATCTTGGATACCAAGGGAGAAGAAGAAACAAGAGACTACACTACATTACAGTTAACAGGTTCAGTTAGGAAGAGATGAACTACACTACATTACAGTTAACAGGTTCAGTTAGAAAGAGATGAACTACACTACATTACAGTTAACAGGTTCAATTAGAAAGAGATGAACTACACTACATTACAGTTAACAGGTTCAGTTAGAAAGAGATGAACTACATTACAGTTAACAGGTTCAGTTAGAAAGAGATGAACTACACTACATTACAGTTAACAGGTTCAGTTAGAAAGAGATGAACTACACTACATTACAGTTAACAGGTTCAGTTATAAAGAGATGAACTACACTACATTACAGTTAACAGGTTCAGTTAGAAAGAGATTAACTACACTACATTACAGTTAACAGGTTCAGTTAGAAAGAGATTAACTACACTACATTACAGTTAACAGGTTCAGTTATAAAGAGATGAACTACACTACATTACAGTTAACAGGTTCAGTTAGAAAGAGATGAACTACACTACATTACAGTTAACAGGTTCAGTTAGAAAGAGATGAACTACACTACAGGTTAAATAGAAAGAGATGAACTACACTACAGGTTAAATAGAAAGAGATGAACTACACTACAGGTTAAATAGAAAGAGATGAACTACACTACATTACAGTTAACAGGTTCAGTTAGAAAGAGATGAACTACACTACATTACAGTTAACAGGTTCAGTTAGAAAGAGATGAACTACACTACAGGTTAAATAGAAAGAGATGAACTACACTACATTACAGTTAACAGGTTCAGTTAGAAAGAGATGAACTACACTACATTACAGTTAACAGGTTCAGTTATAAAGAGATGAACTACACTACATTACAGTTAACAGGTTCAGTTAGAAAGAGATGAACTACACTACATTACAGTTAACAGGTTCAGTTAGAAAGAGATGAACTACACTACATTACAGTTAACAGGTTCAGTTAGAAAGAGATGAACTACACTACAGGTTAAATAGAAAGAGATGAACTACACTACATTACAGTTAACAGGTTCAGTTAGAAAGAGATGAACTACACTACATTACAGTTAACAGGTTCAGTTAGAAAGAGATGAACTACACTACAGGTTAAATAGAAAGAGATGAACTACACTACATTACAGTTAACAGGTTCAGTTAGAAAGAGATGAACTACACTACATTACAGTTAACAGGTTCAGTTAGAAAGAGATGAACTACACTACATTACAGTTAACAGGTTCAGTTAGAAAGAGATGAACTACACTACATTACAGTTAACAGGTTCAGTTATAAAGAGATGAACTACACTACATTACAGTTAACAGGTTCAGTTAGAAAGAGATGAACTACACTACAGGTTAAATAGAAAGAGATGAACTACACTACAGGTTAAATAGAAAGAGATGAACTACACTACATTACAGTTAACAGGTTCAGTTAGAAAGAGATGAACTACACTACATTACAGTTAACAGGTTCAGTTAGAAAGAGATGAACTACACTACAGGTTAAATAGAAAGAGATGAACTACACTACATTACAGTTAACAGTTAACTTATTTTCCACCATAATTTTCAAATAAATTCATAAAAAATCCTGTGATTTTCTGGATTTTTTTTCTCTGTCATAGTCATAGTTGAAGTGTACCTATGATGAAAATTACTGGCCTCTCTCATCTTTTTAAGTGGGAGAACTTGCACAATTGGTGGCTGACTAAATACTTTTTTGCCCCACTGTATGAAGTGGGTAAAACAGTAGGTAAACATAATCCAAGTGACTAGTGTTCCATGTCTATGTACATAAGGCAAAACTAAGGTGTAGGGTGAAGTACCGTGACTAAGTGTCAGGGCAGGGTGCTGGGCGGAGGCCGGTTAGTGGTGACTGTTTAAAAGTCTCATGGCCTGGAGATAGAAGAGGTTTCTCAGTCTCTTTGTCCCAGCTTGGAAGTGCCTGTACTGTCTCCGCCTTCTAGATGTAACCAAGACTACGGAGATGATTGTGGACTACAGGAAAAGGAGCCCGAGCACGTCCCCATTCTCATCGACGGAGCTGTAGTGGAGCAGGTTGAGAGCTTCAAATTCCTTGGTGTCCACATCAACATCAAACTAGATTGGTCCAAACACACCAACACAGTCGTGAAGAGGGCACGACAAAGCCTATTCCCCCTAAGGAAACTAAAAAGATTTGGCATGGGTCCTGAGATCCTCAAAAGTTTCTACAGCTGCAACATCGAGAGCATCCTGACCGGTTGCATCACTGCCTGGTACAGCAATTGCTCGGGCCTCCGACCGCAAGGCACTTCAGAAGGTAGTGCGTATGACCCAGTACATGACTGGGGCAAAGCTGCCTGCCATCCAGGACTTCTACACCAGGCGGTGTCAGAGGAAGGCCCTAAAAATTGTCAAAGACCCCAGCCACCCCAGTCATAGACTGTTCTCTCTACTACCGCATGGCAAGCGGTACCGGAGTGCCAAGTCTAGGACAAAAAGGCTTCTCAAAAGTTTTTAACCACAGACTATATGCATTGTGTGCCCCCCCTCCCCCTCTTTTACGCTGCTGCTACTACTCTCTGTTTATCTTATATGCTTAGTCACTTTAACTATATATTCATGAACATACGACCTAAATTGGCCCGACCAACCAGTGCTCCCGCACATTGGCTAACCAAGCTATCTGCATTGTGTCCCGCCACCCTCCACCCGCCAACCCCACTTTTACGCTTCTGCTACTCTCTGTTCATCATATATGCATAGTCACTTTAACGATACCTACATGTACATACTACCTCAATAAGTCTGACTAACAGGTGTCTGTATATAGCCTTGCTACTCTTATTTCAAATGCATTTTTACTGTTGTTTTATTTCTTTACTTACCTACACACACACACCTTTTTTTGGCACCATTGGTTAGAGCCTGTAAGTCAGCATTTCACTGTAAGGTTTAAACCTGTTGTATTCGGTGCACGTGACAAATAAACTTTGATTTGATTTGAATAGATGGTTGTGGGGTGAACAGGCCGTGGCTCGGGTGGTTGAGGTTTTGATGATCTTCTAGGCCTTCCTGTGACACCCGGTACTGTAGACGTCCTGGAGGGCAGGAAGTGTGCCTTTGAATGTTCAAGGGACATTTAAAGTTCCTTGATAGAAGCCTCTCCTCCGTAGGTATAATTATCTTAGCCTAATCCAGATAACACATGTCATAACAAGAAGCCCAGCGCTTCAAGCCAAGCCTCCTCCTCCACCCTTTATCGCTCTCAGTCGTTGCTTTCTCCCCACACGCAACATTTCAGTCACATCTCACGCCCTACACATCCATTTCGTATGATATGTTACGATTTACAATTCGTCCGATAAGTTTCGAGTTGCAATTCGTACTATATGTTACAAATTCCAATTTGTTGTTGCTAACATTAGCTAGGTGAGGGGTTAACGTTACATTTAAAGGGTTAAGGTTATAGAGACCTTGGACTCTTTTACAAATGCGCCCTGTATATACACACAACATAAATATACACATTATACCCAACCAGTGCTGTGTGCCCCCGGTGATGCGTTGGGCAGATCGCAACACCCTCTGGAGAGCTCTGCGGTTGCGCCTTCTTCACCACACTGTCTGTGTGAAGGCACTATTTCATGTTGTCAGGGAACTTTTGATCCTCTCCACTGGGGTCAAAAGATACAGCTACAGTATACTGCAGTAGACAGGTTTAGTATATACTACAGTATACTGTGGTAGACAGGGTTAGTATATACTACAGTATGCTGCAGTAGACAGGGTTAGTATATACTACAGTATACTGCAGTAGACAGGGTTAGTATATACTACAGTATACTGCAGTAGACAAGGTTAGTATATACTACAGTTTACTGCAGTATACACTACAGTATACTGCAGTAGACAGGTTTAGTATATACTACAGTATACTGCAGTAGACAGGGTTAGTATATACTACAGTGTACTGCAGTAGACAGGGTTAGTATATACTACAGTAGACAGGGTTAGTATATACTACAGTATACTGCAGTAGACAGGGTTAGTATATACTACAGTTTACTGCAGTATACACTACAGTATACTGCAGTAGACAGGTTTAGTATATACTACAGTATACTGCAGTAGACAGGGTTAGTATATACTACAGTATACTGCAGTAGACAGTGTTAACATATACTACAGTATACTGCAGTACACAGGGTTAGTATATACTACAGTATACTGCAGTACAGCAGTGGGCCTATATGGCTTTAGTGTATTACAGTAGACAGGGTTAGGGTTAGTATATATTACTGTATACTGCAGTAGACAGGGTTAGTATATACTACAGTATACTGCAGTAGACAGGGTTAGTATATACTACAATATACTGCAGTACAGCAGTGGGCCTATATGGCTATAGTGTATTACAGTAGACAGGGTTAGGGTTAGTATATACTGCAGTAGACAGGGTTAGTATATACTACAGTATACTGCAGTACAGCAGTGGGCCCATATGGCTATAGTGTATTACAGTAGACAGGGTTAGTATATACTACAGTATACTGCAGTAGACAGGGTTAGTATATACTACATTATACTGCCGTACAGCAGTGGGCCTATATGGCTATAGTGTATTACAGTATACTGCAGTAGACAGGGTTAGTATATACTACAGTATACTGCAGTACAGCAGTGGGCCCATATGGCTATAGTGTATTACAGTAGACAGGGTTAGTATATACTACAGTATACTGCAGTAGACAGGGTTAGTATATACTACATTATACTGCAGTACAGCAGTGGGCCTATATGGCTATAGTGTATTACAGTAGACAGGGTTAGTATATACTACAGTATACTGCAGTAGACAGGGTTAGTATATACTACAGTATACTGCAGTAGACAGGGTTAGTATATACTACAGTATACTGCAGTACAGCAGTGGGCCTATAAGGCTATTGTGTATTACAGTAGACAGGGTTAGTATATCCTACAGTATACTGCAGTAGACAGGGTTAGTATATACTACATTATACTGCAGAACAGCAGTGGGCCTATATGGCTATAGTGTATTACAGTAGACAGGGTTAGTATATATTACAGTATACTGCAGTAGACAGGGTTAGTATATACTACAGCACACTGCAGTAGACAGGGTTAGTATATACTACATTATACTGCAGTACAGCAGTGGGCCTATATGGCTATAGTGTATTACAGTAGACAGGGTTAGTATATACTACAGTATACTGCAGTACAGCAGTGGGCCTATATGGCTATAGTATATTACAGTAGACAGGGTTAGGGTTAGTATATACTACAGTATACTGCAGTGGGCCTATATGGCTATAGTGTATTAGTAGTGTATAGTGTATTACAGTAGACAGGCTGAATGTCATCCAGCAAATGAGGCGTGACTTTCAGTCAGAGAGCATCGTCAGCAATAACTGAACTCACATAACTCTCACACACCCCACACACACAAGCAGACACACAAACACACATGCACAAGATGCAAGTCTCACAGAAACACCTCTCTTGCGCATTTTCTCTCACAAATGCACAGAAACACACACACACATACGGAAGAGGCTGTCAAACTTTATCTGTGGCTAACAGTGTTGACCTCTAGCTGACCTCTTTTGTTTATCCAATCAGAGCACAACTCTACTCCCCATTCCAACATGACCTTCACACACACACTAGTCCATTATACACAAACATAAACACTAGTGACGGGGGAAAAATATTGATACAGTTACATAATCAGGATATTATTTTGGGATTGTAACGTTTGGACAATATCGCAACATTATTTTTGTGCTAGTTTGCTGTACCTGTACCTGCACCAAAAACCCTGTATATTACCTTCATAGCTTGTTATCCATCTGATTTTTACATTGGGAGCCAATTTGTTTTCAGCACTTTTATTTCGGTGACTTTGATTTGGTGGCTCTCGTGGCTCTCTCCCTCGTCTCCCTGCAGCAGACATATGGTGAGCAATATGTCTGGAACATCGAATCGCAATAATATCACAGTATCGAATCACAATAATATCACAGTATCGAATCACAATACATATAGAATCGTGAGAATCGCAATACACATCGCATCGGCACCTAAGTATGGTGATAATATCATATCGTCCCTGGCAATTCCCATCCCTAATGAACACAGTTGAAACAACATATTCAAAGGTGCATCTATAAAGGAATGACTTCACGGGAGAGGAGAGGACAGATAAAGAAAGGAGAGGAAACGAAAGGAGAGGAGAGGAAAGGAGGTTTGTAAAAAAAGACAGTGACACTTGGGCTCACACTGGAGCAACTGAGACCCCGAGCCACCATTACGCCAATCAAACATAAACCCCTGACAGAGGCAGAGACGGGAAATCGCTCAGTCATATCCTGTGTCCTGAAATATACATCCCTCTGCATCTTGTCAGATACAAATGACTGTTTCCTACTGATAAGAGATAGGGGGGGAGAGGGAGACCAGGGGGGAGAGAGGGAGACCAGGACAGAGAGAAAGAAGTGTGTGTCTTACCTTGTACACCTGTCCGTAGGTTCCATTGCCCACCAACTCCACCAGCTCAAAGATGCCTGCTGGGTCCTAAAGAGAGACAGATTCGGAGTCACAGTTCAAACAGACATTTAGCTCGAAGCTGGCAGTTATAGAGGTGTTAGCTTGATGCTAGTCCCCACCCCAGACATACAGACTGTTATCTTGATGCTAGCACATATAGACAGTTAGTTTGATGCCAGCCCCAAAACATAGACAGTTAGGTTGATGCTAGCCCCCAGAGATAGGCTACAGACAGTTAGCTTGAAGCTAGCTGATGCTAATAGACTGCTACTGTCGATAGCTAGCTAAAGTGGCTTCATAACGATCAGCTTACTAGACAGTAGAGTTTACAAGAGGAATCGCTAGACCCCAGCAGAGAACCCAGTGACCTTACATACATACACACACAGACAGACACACACACACACTTTGCTGTGTTGCTAAGGCATTCCAACAATAGCTGGAATTCAACTCCCCCCTCTGTAGCCCTCACTCTCTTACACTTTCTTCTCTCACTCCAACTCTCTCTCTTTCTCTCTCTCTCCATTCATCTCCAGCCAGCCTGAGTAGACATATGTAGCTCTCACAGTTTAGTTCTCTCGTTCTCTCTCATTCCAGCCCGTCTCTGAGAAATGCTATGGCACTGTCATACTCTCTTTTATTCTCTCTCTCTCTCCATCGCTCTCTCATTCCAACAGACTTGAGCCTTTTGGCTGTGGTGGTTTTACTCTCTTTCCATCTGTCTCTCCCTCCATCTCTCATTCCAGCAGTACATAAGCACCACTGTGGCACTTCTACTCTCTTTTATGTTCTCTCTCAAGCTATCTCCTCATCTCGTCTTCCCTTCTTTACCTACTGTGGTACCATGAGAAACACAGAAACACTCACTCTTCTAAACAAGCCCACACAAGAGTTAGTGATCAAGTGTGTCTAAGTGTGTGTGTGTGTGTGTGTGTGTGTGTACAGAGTCTAACAGAGTGTTGTTGCTGCTCCAGTTCATTCATATCCTCAGGCTAGCTGATAGAAAAGTGTCCGTTATCATGACTATTTAATACAACAGAATGGGCTCACAGGTTGTGTGTGAGATGATTAGATTGTAGTAGGTTAGTGGATGATGGGAGTCACGTTGTAACTGGTCCTATCTAAACAACCACTGTCATGAGAGAAGGACTCTACTGTACCGGATGACTCACACAAATGTTCTCTCTCTGCTGATGAATCTTATTCTCTGTTCAGCTCCTCGTGAGGCCTTGTATACATTCTTCAAACTCTATGGCTCTAAAAAGTGTGTGTGTGTGTGTGTCTACGGAAAGAGTGTGAATAAGGGGGTCTTGTGGCTCAGCGGGAAATTAGGTCACCCAGACACATTCAGGGGACATTCAGGAGACATTTGAGTACAACACACCCAGATAGTTCATGAATAATATGCTTGTTGGTCAGTTCTGGGGCGTAGGTGGGTTTAAGTTGAGAGTGTCTATATAATGGCTAGTGCTCTGGCCAAAAGTAATGGAGGATAGGGTGTCATCTGTGACATAACTGGCACTCAATCTCTCTCTTTCTCTCACTCTCCATCTAGTTCTCTCTCCCTTCATCGTTCCCCCTTTTTCTTTGTCTCTCTCATTCATCAGCTCCTCACCCTACACCTATGTGTGTGTGTGTGTGTGTGTGTGTGACTGAGTGTGTGGTCAGTGCTGTCCTGCTGATCTGTTGTCTGTTGATATCATCAGCTGACTGCCTGGCTTCTGACTGTGCGTGTGGGTGTGCTGTATCACCAATTCTCTGACCACTTCTCAGTCAGGATTTCCCAACACACACACACACACTCATCTGTCCAGCGGTTCCTAGGCCAGTCTAGCCAGTGACCCACTAACCAGTGGATTAATGTCTGCGACTGACTGGTGGAGAACTGTAATCCACACAGGCCACTGCACAGCTCAGCTAGACTGTCTCTGCCCAACCTGGCAACCTCAATAGGCCACGGTACATCTCAGCTAGACTGGCTCTGCCCAACCTGGCAACCTCAATAGGCCACTGTACATCTCGGCTAGACTGGCTCTGCACAACCTGGCAACCTCAATAGGCCACTGTACAGCTCAGCTAGACTGGCTCTGCACAACCTGAACAGGCCACTGCACATCTCAGCTAGACTGGCTCTGCACAACCTGAACAGGCCACTGTACAGCTCAGCTAGACTGGCTCTGCACAACCTGAACAGGCCACTGTACAGCTCAGCTAGACTGGCTCTGCACAACCTGAACAGGCCACTGTACAGCTCAGCTAGACTGGCTCTGCACAACCTGAACAGGCCACTGTACAGCTCAGCTAGACTGGCTCTGCACAACCTGGCAACCTCAATAGGCCACTGTACAACTCAGCTAGACTGGCTCTGCCCAACCTGGCAACCTAATCATGCTACTGTAGAGTTCAGCTATAGACTAGCTCTGCCCTCTACCAAAATGTCAACCCAGACTCTGTCCTCATCCTTACCATGACACCAACCCAATCTGGCAACCCGGGATGTCAAATGGCTCCCTATATGTACAGTACTATGTCATATTGTGAGTTCTGTTATGTAATGGAGATTCTAGAATGACATGAAAACACTGCCTATCATCCTTTATACTAGTCTGTGTACCTGTCTGTGGGTCATAGCTTATATCTATATACAGTACCTGACCACACACACACACAAACAAATGCAAACGCACACACAGCATCTTGCAGAGTAGGTGTATCCATCATGCAGTGTGTGTGTGTGTGTGTATGTGTGTGTGTGTGTGTCTTTTCTCAGGGTTCACAAAATAACCAGAGAGTGCAGTAACAGTAGCCTACAGACCCAGTCTACACTCTTAGAAAATAAATTGCAATTTAGAACCATAAAGGGTTCTTTGGCTGTCCACATAGGAGAACCCTTTGAATAATCACTTTTGGTTGCAGGTACAACCCTTTGGGGTTCCATGTAGAACCCTTTCCACACAGGGTTCTACATGGAAACCAACACAGTTATACCTGCAACCAAAAAGGGTTCTACCTGGAAACAAAAAGGGTTCTCCTATGGGGATAGCCGCAGAACCCATTTGGAACCATTTTTTCTAAGAGTGCACAGACAACACAGTCTACAGGTAGCCTAGCCACTAGCCTTACTGGCTTAGCAGAGTTTAGCATCTACACTGATGGTTATACCAACATATAACCATATTGGCATATGCAATATATCAAGGTAATGTAAAATAGACAATATACAGTATGACATGTAAATAGATACTTAGTGATTATTTAATAGTATCCTTTGTAGAGGACTCTCTCTACCAATGTTTAACAGTGAGTGACATTTGTTGTTCACGCACGCACACACGCACACACACACACACACACACACACAGTATGCATGAATGCCTTAATGTATAATGTATACATACAGTAAATGCCCATGAAAACTATCAGGCTGTTTTGGTAGACCCATATTAACATTCTGTGTGTGTGTGTGCGTGTGTGTTTAGGCTACATTCCACCGCGGACTGGCTCAATGAAAGCGACCTATTCAGACCTAAAAACCGAGACCACCGAAGCACCCCCCCCCCCCTCCCCCCCCTCCCCCCATGACATCAGATTACACTGCTATGCTGTCATGCCATGCCATACCTATCATTGTTTACCTTGCTAAATCTTTAGTAAATCAGCAGAAAGAGAAACACTTGGTTGACGTTCTTCCACTGAGTATGTTTATATGTTGTGTTACATTGTATAACCACCTGCCATTAGGCTATGAACAGTGCTATATAGGCCTGCACAATTCGACATTCGGATATGTTTCGCTCATGCACAAACATCGGTAGGCCAGTCTGCCATGTTGGTGGCTGTAGGGAGGGATGGGGAATTTGACCCATTTTAGAAGCGTTGTATCTCTCTCTCTCACAATCACACACACAGAGAGAGACACAGAGTGAGAGTAGTAGCCATCTCTGATACTGACACAGATACATGATGTAGACCCGGGTTTATCTTACCCGTAGAGCAGACAGGTCGATCTCATCCAGACTCCGGGCAGGGGAATCAGTCGCCATGATTCAAATTAAATATTATACAAATCACCAGAATCAGAAACCATCCAGACAACGAGACCACGGAGTAAATGCCCTTGGCCCCCGCTATAGGCTGCCCTCTTCCACGGGGAAACAAGCCTGCCTACCTCTTTCTCACCGATAAGCGATCGAGAGATTGCGACTGAGACCGAAAGAGAGAGAAAATAAAAAAAGAGAGCATATAATATATCCCCGTTTGTCAGTAGGTTTAGAGGTGACCGACGTTAAAAAAGCCTGCTAGAGCAGAGATGCTGGTGTGTGACTATAATGGGACATGAACATGATCAGCAGCAGCACCGAATCCATGTCTCTTCAACCGACAGAGCGAGAACTCACGGTTTGCTGGCTGCAGATGCTCTTGAGCAATGTCAATCAAAGACACCGCGGGCGGGGCAAATCTGTAAACCACGCCCACTCCAGAGGATTGCCCAATTGAATTATTTGAACTCGGTAGAGACCAAAGGAGTTTCCAGAGTAAGCCATCCCTGACACCGGGGTGTGGTAACTGGTTTGTCTAAAGTTTAGTAATGATGTTATGTAAAGTGGGACTTTTTGTAAAAGGGATTTCTAAATAAAAACATAGCAATGTATCAAACTACTTGAGTAGAAAAAGGGCCAATCGACTTTGTTGTACGTACATAACATCCATGTAGACGTCATACACTTGGTCACAACTCTTTCATATTGAAATGTTTTAGAAGGTATGTTTGTATTATGAACATAGTGCTGTGTACAGGAACTAATCAGACGTTCAGAATAGAGAAGTTTCATTCAATGCGGCCCATTTAGTTCTTTTTGTTTGGTTTTATTTGTCCTTTATCCCATTGAGAATGTGTTTTATAACAGAGAGCTCAAGGCAATATAATATAGATTATTCCTGAGAATAGAACAGAGTAGAGATGTTGTCATTAGAATATAACAGAATGGGTATGTTTCAACAGAACAGAATATAAATGATTCAATAGAGTAGAAAGTATTAAATAGAACAGAGTAGAAATTATTCCTGAGAATAGAACAGAGTAGAAATTATTTCTAAGAATAGAACAAAACATAGTTGATTCCTGAGAATAGAACAGAGTAGAAATGATTCCTTAAGAATAGAACAAAACAAAGATGATTCCTGAGAATAGAACGGAGTAGAAATGATTCCTGAGAATAGAACAGAGTAGAAATGATTCCTAAGAATAGAACAAAACATAGATGATTCCTGAGAATAGAACAGAGTATAAATGTTACCTGAGAATAGAACAGGGTAGAGGTGTGTTGTCGTGACCTGTCACTATAACAGAGAAATACTCTGGAACTGTTTTGGTCGGAGATCAGGATTATAAGGATTAAGCCAAAACAACACATGCAGAGAAACTAAGGAATTGGGCTCTTTCGGTATCACTATACCAAAATAAGACATGTTAATTGAACATTTACAAAATCAAACATTTATATTATATTATATATAAATTAAGTTATTACATTATAATGATTACAGTCAAATACTCTCGGAACTGTCTGTTAAACTGTCATGATTCAAATCCCCCAAAGGATTACACAGATAAGAAAACCCCAGAATGGAAACCCCAGGAATTGTGGCCGGTTTGAAGATGGGCTAATCTTGTACTCATCCAGAGAAGCCTCCAGTCATCCAGGTGAGAAATCTACAGACAGGTTTATCTTGTTTTCCCAATAACTTCTTAGGAGCTATTAGTCATTCATGCCATTAAATCAAATCACTTTTTTTTATTTAAAATGTCACATGTGCCAACTACAACAGGAATACAACCTTACAATGAAAGGCTTACTTACGAGCCCTTAACCAACAATGCAGTTTAAGAAAATCCCTAAAAGTAAGAATAACAAGAATAACAATAAGAATAACAAATGATTAAAGAGCAGTAGTAAATAACAATAGAGGGGCTCTATACAGGGGGTACCGGTACAGAGTCAATGTGTCACTGTGTCAATGTGCGGGGGGAACCGGTCTCAAGGTAATTATGTACATGTAGGTAGAGTTATTAAAGTGGTATCAAAGCCAATACCAAACTCAGCCAAGTTGATGTCAAAGCCAGGCACGGCTATTATCACATCTTGCCTTCCAACAACAACAAGTTTGTGTATGGGTGTGGTGTTGCGATATGTCTGCAGGCGTGTGTGCAGGTCCGTTTTCCTGTGAGACAATTGTTGTTTTCTTCATCTAGTCTCTTCCATGGAATCACCTGAGCATGTCCCGCCCTGTTTCCCCTAGAGTGCAACGACACAGAAAGAGAGAGAAAGAGCGAGAGAAAGTGGATGAGACAGAGACACGGGAGAGAGAGGGAGAGAAGGGGGAGAGAGTCATAGACTGTTCTCTCTGCTACCGCACGGCAAGCAGTACTGGTGCGCCAAGTCTAGATCTGAAAGGTTCCTTAACAGATTCTACCCCCAAGCCATAAGACTGCTGAACAATTAATCAAATGGCCACCTGGACTACTTACATTGACGCCAACCTACTTGTACAAATTACCTCAACTAACCTGTACCCTGGCACATTGACTCAGTACTGGTACCCCCTGTATATAGCCTTGTTATTTTTATTTTATTGTTTTATTTATTATTTATATTTTACTTCAGTTTATTTAGAGAAAAAAATCTTTACTCTATTTCTTGAACTGCATTGTTGGTTAAGGGTGTGTAAGTAAGCATTTCACCGTAAGGTCTACACGAGACAGCCTACAGGGAGGAGGTGAGGGCCCAGGGAGTGTGGTGCCAGGAAAATACCCTCTCACTCAACTTCAACAAAACAAAGGAGCTGATCGTGGACTTCAGGAAACAGCAGAGGGAGCACCCCCATATCCACATAGACAGGACTGCAGTGAAGAAGAAGGAAAGCTTCAAGTTCCTCGGCGTACAGATCACCGACCAACTGTAAGGGTCCACTCACACAGACAGTGTGGTGAAGAAGGCACAACTGAACCTCTTCAACCTCAGGAGGCTGAATAAATTTGGCTTGGCACCTAAAACACTCACAAACTTTCACAGATGCACAATGGAGAGCATCCTGTCGGGCTATATCACTGTTTGGTACGACAACAGCACTACCCGCAACCGCAGGGCTCTCCAGAGGGTGGTGCGGTCTGCCCAACGCATCGCCGGGGGCAAACTACCTGCCCTCCAGGACTCCTACAGCACACGATGTCACAGGAAGGCCAACAAGAAAGGACAACAACCACCAGAGCCACTCCCTGTTCACCCCGCTATTATCCAGAAGACAAGGTCAGTGCAGGTGTATCAAAGCTGGGACTGAGAGACTGAAAAACAGCTTCTATCTCAAGGCCATCACTAGCACCTTAGAGGCTGCTGCCCTATATACATAGACTTGAAATCACTGGCCACTTTAATAATGGAACACTAGTCACTTTATAATGTGTACATATTTTGCATTACTCCTCTCACCTTGGTCAGCAGGTAGCCTACTGGTTAGAGAGTTGGACTTGCAACCGAAAGGTTACAAGATCAAATCCCAGAGATAACAACCTGCGCTGACGAAGTAAAAATCTGTCGTTGTGCCCCTGAACAAGGCAGTTGGCCCAATGTTCCTAGGCCCTCATTGAAAACAAGATTTTTTTCTCAACTGATTTGCCTAGTTAAATAAAGGTAAAAAAATATATATATGTATATACTGTACTCTATTGTAGTCTATGCCGCTCAGACATTGTGTGTATTGTTGCACATTTTTTAGATATTACTTCTTAGATACTACTGCACTGTTGGAGCAAGAAACACAATCATTTCGCAACACCCGCAATAACATCTGCTAAACATGTGTATGTGACCAATACATTTGCTTTGATTTGACCTGTTATATTCGGCACATGTGACAAATACAATTTGATTTGAGAGAGAGAGGGGATAGAGGGGGAGAGAGAGGGGATGAGAGAAAAAGTACCATGACACCATGCGAGACCCAGGAGAAAGATGGTTGGAGTCTTACAATGTTCATTAATCCAAAAGGAGTAAACTAGAGAATGGTCGTGGACAGGCAAAAGGTCAAAACCAGATCAGAGTCCTGGAGGTACATAGTGGCACAAAGGCTTGTGGTCAAGGCAGGCAGAATGGTCAGGCAGCCAGGTACAGAGTCCAGAACAGGCAAGGGTCAAAACCAGGAAGACTAGAAAAAGGAGAATAGCAATGGTTGGCGTTTGGGAAAAAAACGCTGGTTGACTTGGAACATACAAGACGAACTGGCACAGAGAGACAGGAAACACAGGGATAAATACACTGAGGGAAATCACCGACACCTGGAGGGTGTGGAGACAATCACAAGAACGGGTGAAACAGATCAGGGCGTGACAGGAAGAGTAAGAAAACACATTACTACCTCAGTTTAAATATTTAATACGTGATTCTGGGCTAAATTTCCTCTGTGTGTACTGTAAAATATGCTACTTACTGTTCATGATATCTGCTCCAATTAATGCCTACTCTTTCATTCAAATGTGAAGATGCAAAGAAGAAGCCAAAACACATCTACATACAAAAATGACTATTTTGTACCTAAGGGTGACATAATATTTCCCCAATACCAACCGTCAGCTTACCAAATCACATACTACATTGATCGATTTAGCAAAATATTATCAGTAGTTGGATTTGACCCCACCACTCGAGCAGAGACTACAACCTTGACGAGGCACCGTACACCTCTCGGCCATCCTGACTCCGTAGGAGCAGCACAAGGTCTAGGTCTGTAAGGACTACATGAGGTCTAAATCTGTAAGGACTTACATGAGGTCTAAATCTGTAAGGACTACATGAGGTCTAAATCTGTATGGACTACATGAGGTCTAAATCTGTATGGACTACATGAGGTCTAAATCTGTAAGGACTTACATAAGGTCTAAATCTGTAAGGACTACATGAGGTCTAAATCTGTAAGGACTACATGAGGTCTAAATCTGTAAGGACTACATGAGGTCTAAATCTGTAAGGACTACATCAGGTCTAAATCTGTAAGGACTACATGAGGTCTAAATCTGTAAGGACTACATAAGGTCTAAAGCACCAAATGTGTCTATTATAACATACTTAATTTTTCATTGTAATGACTTGCTGTAGAAAGTGTTTCAGTAAAAATAGAAATAGGAATATTATATTATTTATTTTTCTTCACTCAGAAGAACAAAAGAAAGAAAGAAAGAAAAAGCCCAGGGTGTAGATACATCGTCTCACCACTAAGGGGCACTAAAGGAACATGGGAACTGGTATTCATATCATGTACATGCACTGTATTTTAGCTGTATTTCCATGTTTGTGAACAGGGCTGATCGATATTAATGAATTCATTCATCACATGTTCTGTCATCCAATCAGAATCAAGGCCATAGAGAGTAAAAAGGAAGGTAATGACAGTGGTCTAGAGATTCAATCAAATCAAATCCAACTTAATTTGTCACGTGAGCTGAATACAAGTGTAGACCTTACCGTGAAATGCCTACTTACAAGCCCTTAACCAACAGTGCAGTTCAAGAAGAGTTAAGAAAATATTTACCAAATAAACTAAAGTAAAAAATATATAAAAAGCCACATAATAAAATAACAATAACGAGGCTGTATACCGGTATCGAGTCAGTTTCTCTGATATGTTCCCCTCCTGGTTTTATTCTCATGTTTCCTCCTATACTATTTTGGCAAGGTGCCAAAGTGTGTGTGTCACACCCAACAACCCTCAGTTTGCTCTGTCACACACAACAACATTCCTTTTCCCCTGTCACAAACAAAAACATTCCATTTCACCTGTCTCACACATCAAAACTCCATTTACCCTGTTACACACAACAATCCACCATTTCCCCTGTTACACACAACAACATTCCATTTCACCTGTCACACACAATAACCCTCCATTTACCCTGTTACACACACCAACATTCCATTTCCCCTGTCACACACAACAACCCCCCATTTACCCTGTCACACACAACAACCCTCCATTTACCCTGTCACACACAACAACCCTCCATTTACCCTGTCACACACAACAACCCCCCATTTACCCTGTCACACACAACAACATTCCATTTCCCCTGTCACACACAACAACACTCCATTTACCCTGTCACACACAACAACCCCCCATTTACCCTGTCACACACAACAACCCTCCATCTACCCTGTCACACACAACAACCCGCCATCTACCCTGTCACACACAACAACCCTCCATTTACCCTGTCACACACAACAACATTCCATTTTCCCTGTTACACACAACAACCCTCCATTTACCCTGTCACACACAACAACATTCCATTTCCCCTGTTACACACAACAATCCTCCATTTACCCTGTTACACACAACAACCCTCCATGTCCCCTGTTACACAAAACAACCCTCCATGTCCCCTGTTACACAAAACAACCCTCCATTTACCCTGTTACACACAACAACATTCCATTTACCCTGTCACACACAACAATCCTCCATTTACCCTGTTACACACAACAACCCTCCATTTACCCTGTCACACACAACAACCCTCCATTTACCCTGTCACACACAACAACATTCCATTTACCCTGTCACACACAACAACCCCCTGTTTACCCTGTCTCACACAACAACCCTCCATTTACCCTGTCACACACAACAACCCTCCATTTACCCTGTCACACACAACAACCCTCCATTTACCCTGTTACACACAACAACCCCCCATTTACCCTGTCACACACAACAACCCCCCATTTACCCTGTCACACACAACAACCCTCCATTTACCCTGTCTCACACAATAACCCTCCATTTACCCTGTCTCACACAACATCCCTCCATTTACCCTGTCTCACACAACAACCCTCCATCTACCCTGTCTCACACAACAACCCTCAATTTATCCTGTCACACACAACAAGCCTCCATTTCTCCTTTCACACACAATAACCCTCCATTTCCCCTGTCACACACAACCCTCCATTTCCCCTGTTACACAAAATAATCCTCCATTTCCGCTGTCACACACAACAATCCTCCATTTCCCATGTTACACAAAACAATCCTCAATTTCCCCTGTTACACACAATAACCCTCCATTTCCCCTGGCACACACAACAACCTTCCATTTCTCGTTTCACACACAACAATCCACCATTTCCCCCGTTACACACAACAACCCTCCATTTCCCCTGTTACACAAAACAACCCTCCATTTACCCTGTTACACACAACAACCCTCCATTTCCTCTGTGACACACAACAACCCTCCATTTACCCTGTCACACACAACAACCCTCCATTTACCCTGTTACACACAACAACCCTCCATTTACCCTGTCACACACAACAACCCTCCATTTACCCTGTTACACACAACAACCCTCCATTTACCCTGTTACACACAACAACCCTCCTTTTACCCTGATACACACAACAACCCTCCATTTCCCCTGTTACACACAACAACCCTCCATTTCTCCTGTTACACAAAACAATCCTCAATTTCCCCTGTTACACACAACAACCCTCCATTTCCCATGTTACACAAAATAATCCTCCATTTCCCCTGTCACACACAAC
The DNA here is from genome assembly GCF_057628025.1 of Oncorhynchus mykiss. Taxonomy (NCBI): domain Eukaryota; kingdom Metazoa; phylum Chordata; class Actinopteri; order Salmoniformes; family Salmonidae; genus Oncorhynchus; species Oncorhynchus mykiss. The sequence goes on from NC_143028.1 coordinate 9,968,445, forward strand.
AATTCTCCATTTCCCATGTTACACAAAACAATCCTCAATTTCCCCTGTTACACACAATAACCCTCCATTTCCCCTGTCACACACAACAACCTTCCATTTCTCGTTTCACACACAACAATCCACCATTTCCCCTGTTACACACAACAACCCTCCATTTACCCTGTTACACAAAACAACCCTCCATTTACCCTGTTACACACAACAACCCTCCATTTCCCCTGTCACACACAACAACCCTCCATTTACCCTGTCACACACAACAACCCTCCATTTACCCTGTTACACACAACAACCCTCCATTTACCCTGTCACACACAACAACCCTCCATTTACCCTGTTACACACAACAACCCTCCATTTACCCTGTTACACACAACAATCCTCCATTTACCCTGTTACACACAACAACCCTCCATGTCCCCTGTTACACAAAACAACCCTCCATTTACCCTGTTACACACAACAACATTCCATTTACCCTGTCACACACAACAATCCTCCATTTACCCTGTTACACACAACAACATTCCATTTACCCTGTCACACACAACAACCCCCCATTTACCCTGTCTCACACAACAACCCTCCATTTACCCTGTCACACACAACAACCCTCCATTTACCCTGTCACACACAACAACATTCCATTTACCCTGTCACACACAACAACCCCCCATTTACCCTGTCTCACACAACAACCCTCCATTTACCCTGTCACACACAACAACCCTCCATTTACCCTGTCACACACAACAACCCTCCATTTACCCTGTTACACACAACAACCCCCCATTTACCCTGTCACACACAACAACCCCCCATTTACCCTGTCACACACAACAACCCTCCATTTACCCTGTCTCACACAATAACCCTCCATTTACCCTGTCTCACACAACATCCCTCCATTTACCCTGTCTCACACAACAACCCTCCATCTACCCTGTCTCACACAACAACCCTCAATTTACCCTGTCACACACAACAAGCCTCCATTTCTCCTTTCACACACAATAACCCTCCATTTCCCCTGTCACACACAACCCTCCATTTCCCCTGTTACACAAAATAATCCTCCATTTCCGCTGTCACACACAACAATCCTCCATTTCCCATGTTACACAAAACAATCCTCAATTTCCCCTGTTACACACAATAACCCTCCATTTCCCCTGTCACACACAACAACCTTCCATTTCTCGTTTCACACACAACAATCCACCATTTCCCCCGTTACACAAAACAACCCTCCATTTCCCCTGTTACACAAAACAACCCTCCGTTTACCCTGTTACACACAACCCTCCATTTCCCCTGTTACACACAACAACCCTCCATTTCCTCTGTGTCACACAACAACCCTCCATGTACCCTGTCACACACAACAACCCTCCATTTACCCTGTTACACACAACAACCCTCCATTTACCCTGTCACACACAACAACCCTCCATTTACCCTGTAACACACAACTACCCTCCATTTACCCTGTTACACACAACAACCCTCCTTTTACCCTGTTACACACAACAACCCTCCATTTCCCCTGTTACACACAACAACCCTCCATTTCTCCTGTTACACAAAACAATCCTCAATTTCCCCTGTTACACACAACAACCCTCCATTTCCCATGTTACACAAAATAATCCTCCATTTCCCCTGTCACACACAACAATTCTCCATTTCCCATGTTACACAAAACAATCCTCAATTTCCCCTGTTACACACAATAACCCTCCATTTCCCCTGTCACACACAACAACCTTCCATTTCTCGTTTCACACACAACAATCCACCATTTCCCCCGTTACACACAACAACCCTCCATTTACCCTGTTACACAAAACAACCCTCCATTTACCCTGTTACACACAACAACCCTCCATTTCCCCTGTCACACACAACAACCCTCCATTTACCCTGTCACACACAACAACCCTCCATTTACCCTGTTACACACAACAACCCTCCATTTACCCTGTCACACACAACAACCCTCCATTTACCCTGTTACACACAACAACCCTCCATTTACCCTGTTACACACATTAACCCTCCTTTTACCCTGTTACACACAACAACCCTCCTTTTACCCTGTTACACACAACAACCCTCCATTTACCCTGTCACACACAACAACCCTCCATTTACCCTGTTACACACAACAACCCTCCATTTACCCTGTTACACACAACAACCCTCCATTTACCCTGTTACACACAACAACCCTCCATTTACCCTGTTACACACAACAACCCTCCTTTTACCCTGTTACACACAGCAACCCTCCGTTTCCCCTGACACACAAAACAACCCTCCATTTACCCTGTTACACACAACAACCCTCCATTTCCCGTTTCACACACAACAATCCACCATTTCCCCTGTTACACACAACAACCCTCCATTTCCCCTGTTACACACAACAACCTTCCATTTCTCCTTTCACACACAACAACACTCCATTTCCCCTGTTACACACAACAACCCTCCATTTCCCCTGTTACACAAAACAACCCTCCATTTCCCATGTTACACACAACAACCCTCCATTTCCCGTTTCACACACAACAATCCACCATTTCCCCTGTTAAACACAACAACCCTCCATTTCCCCTGTTACACACAACAACCCTCCATTTCTCCTTTCACACACAACAACCCTCCATTTCCCCTGTTACACACAACAACCCTCCATTTATCCTTTCACACACAACAACCCTCCATTTCCCCTGTTACACACAACAACCCTCCATTTCTCATGTTACACACAACAACCCTCCTTTTACCCTGTTACACACAACAACCCTCAATTTCTCCTTTCACACACAACAACCCTCCATTTCCCCTGTCACACACAACAATCCTCCATTTCCCATGTTTCACAAATCAACCCTCCATTTCCCATGTTACACAAAACAATCCTCAATTTCCCCTGTTACACACAATAACCCTCCATTTCCCCTGTCACACACAACAACCTTTCATTTCTCGTTTCACACACAACAATCAACCATTTCCCCCGTTACACACAACAACCCTCCATTTCCCCTGTTACACAAAACAACCCTCCATTTACCCTGTTACACACAACAACCCTCCATTTACCCTGTTACACACAACCCTCCAATTACCCAGTTACACACAACAACCCTCCATTTCCCCTGTCACACACAACCCTCCATTTCCCTTGTCACAAACAACAACCCTCCATTTACCCTGTTACACACAACAACCCTCCATTTACCCTGTCACACACAACAACCCTCCATTTACCCTGTTACACACAATAACCCTCCATTTCCCCTGTCACACACAACAACCTTCCATTTCTCGTTTCACACACAACAATCCACCATTTCCCCCGTTACACACAACAACCCTCCATTTCCCCTGTTACACAAAACAACCCTCCATTTACCCTGTTACACACAACAACCCTCCATTTACCCTGTTACACACAACAACCCTCCATTTACCCTGTTACACACAACAACCCTCCATTTCCCCTGTCACACACAACCCTTCATTTCCCCTGTCACACACAACAACCCTCCGTTTACCCTGTTACACACAACAACCCTCCATTTACCCTGTTACACACAACAACCCTCCATTTACCCTGTTACACACAACAACCCTCCTTTTACCCTGTTACACACAACAACCCTCCATTTCCCCTGTTACACACAACAACCCTCCATTTCTCCTGTTACACACAACAACCCTCCATTTACCCTGTCACACACAACAACCCTCCATTTTCCCTGTTACACACAACAACCCTCCATTTACCCTGTGACACACAACAACCCTCCTTTTACCCTGTTACACACAACAACCCTCCATTTCCCATGTTTCACAAATCAACCCTCCATTTCCCATGTTACACAAAACAATCCTCAATTTCCCCTGTTACACACAATAACCCTCCATTTCCCCTGTCACACACAACAACCTTCCATTTTTCGTTTCACACACAACAATCCACCATTTCCCCCGTTACACACAACAACCCTCCATTTCCCCTGTTACACAAAACAACCTTCCATTTACCCTGTTACACACAACAACCCTCCATTTACCCTGTTACACACAACAACCCTCCATTTCCCCTGTCACACACAACCCTCCATTTACCCTGTCACACACAACAACCCTCCATTTACCCTGTTACACACAACAACCCTCCATTTACCCTGTCACACAAAACAACCCTCCATTTACCCTGTTACACACAATAACCCTCCATTTCTCCTGTCACACACAACAACCTTCCATTTCTCGTTTCACACACAACAATCCACCATTTCCCCCGTTACACACAACAACCCTCCATTTCCCCTGTTACACAAAACAACCCTCCATTTACCCTGTTACACACAACAACCCTCCATTTCCCCTGTCACACACAACAACCCTCCATTTACCCTGTCACACACAACAACCCTCCATTTACCCTGTTACACACAACAACCCTCCATTTACCCTGTCACACACAACAACCCTCCATTTACCCTGTTACACACAACAACCCTCCATTTACCCTGTTACACACATTAACCCTCCTTTTACCCTGTTACACACAACAACCCTCCTTTTACCCTGTTACACACAACAACCCTCCATTTACCCTGTCACACACAACAACCCTCCATTTACCCTGTTACACACAACAACCCTCCATTTACCCTGTTACACACAACAACCCTCCATTTACCCTGTTACACACAACAACCCTCCATTTACCCTGTTACACACAACAACCCTCCTTTTACCCTGTTACACACAGCAACCCTCCGTTTCCCCTGACACACAAAACAACCCTCCATTTACCCTGTTACACACAACAACCCTCCATTTCCCGTTTCACACACAACAATCCACCATTTCCCCTGTTACACACAACAACCCTCCATTTCCCCTGTTACACACAACAACCTTCCATTTCTCCTTTCACACACAACAACACTCCATTTCCCCTGTTACACACAACAACCCTCCATTTCCCCTGTTACACAAAACAACCCTCCATTTCCCATGTTACACACAACAACCCTCCATTTCCCGTTTCACACACAACAATCCACCATTTCCCCTGTTAAACACAACAACCCTCCATTTCCCCTGTTACACACAACAACCCTCCATTTCTCCTTTCACACACAACAACCCTCCATTTCCCCTGTCACACACAACAACCCTCCATTTACCCTGTCACACACAACAACCCTCCATTTACCCTGTTACACACAACAACCCTCCATTTACCCTGTCACACACAACAACCCTCCATTTACCCTGTTACACACAACAACCCTCCATTTACCCTGTTACACACATTAACCCTCCTTTTACCCTGTTACACACAACAACCCTCCTTTTACCCTGTTACACACAACAACCCTCCATTTACCCTGTCACACACAACAACCCTCCATTTACCCTGTTACACACAACAACCCTCCATTTACCCTGTTACACACAACAACCCTCCATTTACCCTGTTACACACAACAACCCTCCATTTACCCTGTTACACACAACAACCCTCCTTTTACCCTGTTACACACAGCAACCCTCCGTTTCCCCTGACACACAAAACAACCCTCCATTTACCCTGTTACACACAACAACCCTCCATTTCCCGTTTCACACACAACAATCCACCATTTCCCCTGTTACACACAACAACCCTCCATTTCCCCTGTTACACACAACAACCTTCCATTTCTCCTTTCACACACAACAACACTCCATTTCCCCTGTTACACACAACAACCCTCCATTTCCCCTGTTACACAAAACAACCCTCCATTTCCCATGTTACACACAACAACCCTCCATTTCCCGTTTCACACACAACAATCCACCATTTCCCCTGTTAAACACAACAACCCTCCATTTCCCCTGTTACACACAACAACCCTCCATTTCTCCTTTCACACACAACAACCCTCCATTTCCCCTGTTACACACAACAACCCTCCATTTATCCTTTCACACACAACAACCCTCCATTTCCCCTGTTACACACAACAACCCTCCATTTCTCATGTTACACACAACAACCCTCCTTTTACCCTGTTACACACAACAACCCTCAATTTCTCCTTTCACACACAACAACCCTCCATTTCCCCTGTCACACACAACAATCCTCCATTTCCCATGTTTCACAAATCAACCCTCCATTTCCCATGTTACACAAAACAATCCTCAATTTCCCCTGTTACACACAATAACCCTCCATTTCCCCTGTCACACACAACAACCTTTCATTTCTCGTTTCACACACAACAATCCACCATTTCCCCCGTTACACACAACAACCCTCCATTTCCCCTGTTACACAAAACAACCCTCCATTTACCCTGTTACACACAACAACCCTCCATTTACCCTGTTACACACAACCCTCCAATTACCCAGTTACACACAACAACCCTCCATTTCCCCTGTCACACACAACCCTCCATTTCCCTTGTCACAAACAACAACCCTCCATTTACCCTGTTACACACAACAACCCTCCATTTACCCTGTCACACACAACAACCCTCCATTTACCCTGTTACACACAATAACCCTCCATTTCCCCTGTCACACACAACAATCTTCCATTTCTCGTTTCACACACAACAATCCACCATTTCCCCCGTTACACACAACAACCCTCCATTTCCCCTGTTACACAAAACAACCCTCCATTTACCCTGTTACACACAACAACCCTCCATTTACCCTGTTACACACAACAACCCTCCATTTACCCTGTTACACACAACAACCCTCCATTTCCCCTGTCACACACAACCCTTCATTTCCCCTGTCACACACAACAACCCTCCGTTTACCCTGTTACACACAACAACCCTCCATTTACCCTGTTACACACAACAACCCTCCATTTACCCTGTTACACACAACAACCCTCCTTTTACCCTGTTACACACAACAACCCTCCATTTCCCCTGTTACACACAACAACCCTCCATTTCTCCTGTTACACACAACAACCCTCCATTTACCCTGTCACACACAACAACCCTCCATTTTCCCTGTTACACACAACAACCCTCCATTTACCCTGTTACACACAACAACCCTCCATTTCCCATGTTTCACAAATCAACCCTCCATTTCCCACGTTACACAAAACAATCCTCAATTTCCCCTGTTACACACAATAACCCTCCATTTCCCCTGTCACACACAACAACCTTCCATTTTTCGTTTCACACACAACAATCCACCATTTCCCCCGTTACACACAACAACCCTCCATTTCCCCTGTTACACAAAACAACCTTCCATTTACCCTGTTACACACAACAACCCTCCATTTACCCTGTTACACACAACAACCCTCCATTTCCCCTGTCACACACAACCCTCCATTTACCCTGTCACACACAACAACCCTCCATTTACCCTGTTACACACAACAACCCTCCATTTACCCTGTCACACAAAACAACCCTCCATTTACCCTGTTACACACAATAACCCTCCATTTCTCCTGTCACACACAACAACCTTCCATTTCTCGTTTCACACACAACAATCCACCATTTCCCCCGTTACACACAACAACCCTCCATTTCCCCTGTTACACAAAACAACCCTCCATTTACCCTGTTACACACAACAACCCTCCATTTACCCTGTTACACACAACAACCCTCCATTTCCCCTGTTACACACAACAACCCTCCATTTCCCCTGTCACACACAGCAACCCTCCGTTTCCCCTGTTACACAAAACAACCCTCCATTTACCCTGTTACACACAACAACCCTCCATTTCCCGTTTCACACACAACAATCCACCATTTCCCCTGTTACACACAACAACCCTCCATTTCCCCTGTTACACACAACAATCCTCCATTTCTCCTTTCACACACAACAACCCTCCATTTCCCCTGTTACACACAACAACCCTCCATTTCCCCTTTTACACAAAACAACCCTCCATTTCCCATGTTACACACAACAACCCTTCATTTCCCGTTTCACACACAACAATCCTCCATTTCTCCTTTCACACACAACAACCCTCCATTTCCCCTGTTACACACAACAACCCTCCATTTCTCATGTTACACACAACAACCCTCCTTTTACCCTGTTACACACAACAACCCTCCCTTTCTCCTTTCACACACAACAACCCTCCATTTCCCCTGTCACACACAACAATCCTCCATTTCCCATGTTTCACAAATCAACCCTCAATTTCCCATGTTGCACAAAACACCCCCTCATTTCCCCTGTCACAAGGGGAGTTATGGCTGATTTGAAGTTAAATCATTAACCCTGTTAGGTCAAAAAAAATGTAAATTGAACATGTGCTATTTATGATAGAATGTTAAAATACACTACCCCAAAGACACGTTTATAATTATTTCACAGTGGTGTGGAAATCAGAAATGAAAAAACGTTTATTTGATTCATTCATTGAATTCATTTAAACATTCATATAAAAATACAATATTTAAAAAATAATTTGCATTATCCCCCATGCAGCCGGAATTGTGTTGACCTGAGATTCAGCAGGAAATCCATCTGAACCTTTCAGGTCGTTATGCACACCACCCGTAATGTTTCCACCGCAGTGATGAGCGTGGGATATGGCTTGAAAATGTCATTAGGAGTACAGTGACATCTTCCACTCCTGGGATGAGTTTTCGGCCCATATCTCATGCTCATCACTGGGGTGGAAACATTATGGGTGGTGTTCATTTTGACCTGAAAGATTTAGATGTTTTAACTGCTGAATCTCAGGTCAAAACAATTCTGGCTATCTCCCATGTTGCTCCACCTCTGCTTCCTTTCCTTGTGCTTTGACTTTGTTGTGGTGGAGAGGTTTGCGTGCCTCTAAGACCCTGAGAGCTAGGTTCTGTAAACTCACAATCTTGCAGAGCTATGCACCCACCAACAAATTTGAAAAGGAGGACAAGGACAACTGGCAGAAACAACTACAACTGGCTTTTTCTAACGAACCCCAGCATTACACGTTTCTGGTTATCAGTGACATCATTTCTAAAGTGGGATCCGACAATAGCAACAATGAGAGAGCTATGGGTATCCATGGATGTGACAAAATAAACAATGGCCAACACCTTATTGAATACCTTCTGCACGAATAGGGCTGTTGCGGTGACCATATTATAGCCTTGTGGTTAGAGCGTTGGGATCGAATCCCCAAGCTGACAAGGTAAAAATCTGTCATTTTGCCCCTGATCAAGGCAGTTAACCTACTATTCCCCAGGGTTGGTTTAAATGCAGGAGACACATTTCAGCTGAATGCATTTGGATGTCAATTTTTTTTTCTTTTTTCTTCTTGCCCAAGGAATGAGCCACCCCTCATGGCTGCCAATGTGATTAGGATGCAACCAGGGCTGACGCGGATGGGGGTTACTCATTTGCAGTATATACTAAGTCTGTATCTGTGTCTGTATCTGTGTGAGGATTTGGACTTGTTGGTATGGGCAGGCATAAGATTGGTTAAAAGCACATTCCAGCCGGTGTCTATTCCACAACTTACCTCCGGCTAAATCTATGACGTTAAAATGCCTATTTCCATATGACTGCGCAATCAATCCACTGTCTCATCAGCCCATCCAGGCAATTTATTTTTAAAAATCTAGATATTATCTCACATTTCACATTTAGTTCTCAACACTGGAGAATTTGTATAAACGCTGCTTTCTGTCTCTGACATTTGCAACATTATTTGAATAATCAAATTTGATCTCCAGGTGTCGGGATGAGACAGACAGGCAAGCAGCTTTTCTCAACCAGTCGAAATCATGAATCAGCATAATTTCTATGGATATATACAAAGAATTATCAATCAAAAACATACAAAAAATGAAAGGAAGTGTAGCTAGTTTGCTGTCTTTCCAGCTTCAGTTTGAAGTGATTGTGTTAGTTGTGTTGTTGGCTAGCTCTTCTGAACAACAGTGTCCTGTCGAGAGGGCACGCGCGTCATTAGCTCATTGTTATGGATGTATCCAAATAAATGTAAATAGAAAACATCTTAAACAAATGCAAATGCGGCTACTTTGCTGTTATTCTGGCTGCACTTTTTGACATGACTGTAAGTTAGCCATAGTTGGCTAGCTAGCAAGCAAGCAAGGGATAAGAACGTTTCCAGCCTAACTTCTGACATCAACTGTATTAACTTCAAACACTCGCTTCTTTGGCGTCATCATATGTTGTTATTCCTGTTTGAAGAGAAGGGAGAGAACCTTGAGATTGAAATTGAACTTATTTTATGCCTAATGTTTGCTGTCTTTTATTGTGAAGTGTGTTGTGATTTTACAAATGCACTTGAAATCAAGTCCAATCTATGACGTTTCTTAGGAAACTGAACAGAAAGGCGAGCAAGAAATCTCAGGACAGACTTTTTTCTCCCGTTCCATGATCTAATAATTATCTTTACAGTTGAATAATAATTACAGGCTGGAATAAGAAGGAATATGCATCCGTGTCCTGTAGACTTAGAAACACCCAATTTGATCTCCTGATAAAGCTGATAAATACCCAATGCCAGTCCTTCCCCAACACCAGTCCTTTCTCAATGGTAAGATCATTTTAAAACGTATTCTGAGCATTTAGATGACAGTTAATTAAACCGGTAAAGCTATGTTAACCTACATGTACAGTATATTGTAATTACAATAGTCTGTTTATCAAAAGATCATGAAAAAATGTTCCCCAAAAATGTAAATGCTTAAAGCTTATTCGTAAAATTATTGATTGGTTAAAGCAACATATTCAGTTTAGATATTGTAATCCTTATAACGAAATTAAGATAGTAAATATTCAAATGGAGGTACCACCCATAACATCATAATTTACATCAAAAGTTTTTACGATTATATTCGTGTAATTTATCATTACTTGGTCCATTACAATAGATTAAAAAATGAAATAGACAAAACATACATAATTTCTGGGGTTTATATTTCTTCAGTTAATATGGAAAACCTCTATATTAAACCTGTGTACAGAATTATGGATCCCGATATTGAGTCTGCTATTAAAACAGGAAGTCTAAATGTGTCTTTTTGCAAGAATAACAAGGGCAATACAGAAATTCTCTCATATGATCAATTAGATAATGTGGTATCAAAGTCACTAGACTTCAGTATATCCTTAGTCACAGGAAATCAAGATACAGTGCCTTGCGAAAGTATTTGGCCCCCTTGAACTTTGCGACCTTTTGCCACATTTCAGGCTTCAAACATAAAGATATAAAACTGTATTTTTTTGTGAAGAATCAACAACAAGTGGGACACAATCATGAAGTGGAACGACATTTATTGGATATTTCAAACTTTTTTAACAAATCAAAAACTGAAACATTGGGCGTGTAAAATTATTCAGCCCCTTTACTTTCAGTGCAGCAAACTCTCTCCAGAAGTTCAGTGAGGATCTCTGAATGATCCAATGTTGACCTAAATGACTAATGATGATAAATACAATCCACCTGTGTGTAATCAAGTCTCCGTATAAATGCACCTGCACTGTGATAGTCTCAGAGGTCCGTTAAAAGCGCAGAGAGCATCATGAAGAACAAGGAACACACCAGGCAGGTCCGAGATACTGTTGTGAAGAAGTTTAAAGCCGGATTTGGATACAAAAGATTTCCCAAGCTTTAAACATCCCAAGGAGCACTGTGCAAGCGATAATATTGAAATGGAAGGAGTATCAGACCACTGCAAATCTACCAAGACCTGGCCGTCCCTCTAAACTTTCAGCTCATACAAGGAGAAGACTGATCAGAGATGCAGCCAAGAGATGCAGCCAAAATTACTTGTTAGAATGTAAACTGGATTATGAATTTACTAGAACTCAAACTAGAAAATTAATATACTAGAATTTGAACTAGAACATAAACTACTAAAAAAAACTACTGTTATATTGATATCGAATTACAAATATTGGTACCCAAAATGAATCTTCATTGTACCCCATGTTGCTCAACCTCTACTTCATTGAGGAGCCAGGTGGGACCACAGAGCAGGTAGTTGCAGATTATTCTTCACTGACATCAACGCTACAATGTGATACTGTACCTCAGTTAAACTGAATGCATTTCTGCAGCTCTAGAGGAACTTGTTAAGCATTTACATAGAGCAAAATGTTCTGTAGGCGTTATGATTGTAAATCTTTTTTATCATAACAAGCTGTCAAAAGGTTCCTGACATATCTTAGACTTTAACAGTTGGTATTTTATTATTTAGATGTTTTATTCATCATGTTTTGACCTCCAGGCTCCTCCATCTTCTCCTGCCAACTCTGTCAGTCCACCAGACCCCACAATGCAGCCTCCACACCACTGCAGTAACAGCCATAACTTTACGTCACAAAGCTTCAGTACTATCTGAATGTGTTGTAAGTCCTGTACAGCACTTGGTATACAGTACATCACTATTCAGACAATGTGTTCAGCTGCATTGCTAACCTAACCAACCCCCTCTGAATCTTCTCATTCAGGAAGTACCATCCAGCATCCTGTGGCAACCTCAATGTGAATCATGATCACCACCGACCCGGGCTCCACAGAGGTAGCCTTGGACGCCCAGGCTCTGCACACGTTCAAGGACACGAGATTTAAGGATCCCAGTGAGCAAAATGTACTTATTTTTAATCCTCTTAAGGATCTCTACAGATTGGTGTCCCACCTGTGGGATGGTTGAGCTAATGTGTGCTAATGCGATTAGCATGAGGTTGTAAGTAACAAGAACATTTCCCAGGACATAGACATATCTGATATTGGCAGAAAGCTTAAAATCGTGTTAATCTAACTGCACTGTCCAATTTACAGTAGCTATTACAGGGAAATAATACCATGCTATTGTTTGAGGAGAGTGCACAGTTATGAGCTTGAAAAGTTATTAATAATCCAATTTGGCACATTTGGGCAGTCTTGATTAAAAAAAATGATATCAGAAATGCAATGTTTCATTGGATCAGTCGAAAACTTTGCACAAACACTGCTGCCATCTAGTGGCCAAAATCTAAATTGCGCCTGGGAAAGAATAATACATTATGGCCTTTCTCTTGCATTTCAAAGATGACAGTACAAAATACAACATATATTGTTTTTTTCTTTCTTTGTATTATCTTTTACCAGATCTAATGTGTTATATTCTCCTACGTTAATTTCACATTTCCACAAACTTAAGTGTTTCCTTTCAAATGGTATCAGGAATATGCAGTTTAATTTTGGTATGTAATTTTAGGTGATTTTTTTTTTTTTTAAAGAGCTGATTCTTAAGCGATTTGAAACATCTTTTCAACCAAAAATATTTTCGTCATATTTTACTCACAGTAATGGGCTCCCGAGACCACCACACAGATGACTCTCAGCACACCAGACCGCAGGGACCGATAAGATGTGATTAGATCTTCAGCAGGATGTGGACCTCACCACGTTATCTGAAGATAAAGAAGGTTAAAAGCCACAGAAGATAAAGGCTAATGGATCTGACAGGGATATTTTTTTTGTTTGATTTGATTGGATTTGTTTTGATTTGACGTAATATTCTACATTAAAAAGAGACAAATGTACAAAATAACTTATTGAACCAAACACAAAACTGTTTTTCTAATACATGGAATGATGTGATTGATTAGTCAAGGAGGTACAATACACACAAAAAATATGAATACAAGGAAAAACTCCAGTCATTGAGTTCACCTCAATATGACCTTCAATGGGAAAGCGTAGTAAATCATAATTGATTTAGTGCTAGAGTGTATTCAGAATATGGCCATTCTGACATTCATTATAAAATGCCTCAGATAGGACCAAAAAAGTGTCTGGAGCTATCTGTCAGGGTATGAGTGACAACAGGTCCACATGTCAAAACGGGGGAAATCTTAGCAAATGGCTTAATGGTTATTCATGAGAATCAAGTGTGTGTGTGTTTGTGTGTGTGTTGAGCTGAGTATCTTTGTTACTTCTTGCACCTCTTCTAGAGTCATCGCTTTGGGAACTGTGTTGTCAATGATAAAGTTCACATATTACTCTGCCATGCGAGAGGTTCTTTGTGGTGTTTCCCCTGCGATGGGATGTCTTGACATGTAGTCGGCAGGGTTGTCTTCATCGGCTATGTACTTAACAGTGTAGCTGTATGGTTGTAGTCTCAGTCTCCATACTAAGGTCATTTTTTATTTTTTTATGTGTTTTATTTCACCTTTATTTAACCAGGAAGGCTAGTTGAGGACAAGTTCTAATTTACAACTGCGACATGACCAAGATAAACCATAGCAGTATGAACAGACAACAACACAGAGTTACACATGGAGTAAACAATTAACAAGTCAATAACACAGTAGAAAAAAAGGGAAAAAAGTCTATATACATTGTGTGCAAAAGGCATGAGGAGGTAGTCGAATAATTACAATTTTGCAGATTAACACTGGAGTGATAAATGATCAGATGGTCATGTACAGGTAGAGATATTGGTGTGCAAAAGAGCAGAAAAGTAAATAAATATAAACAGTATGGGGATGAGGTAGGTAAATTGGGTGGGCTATTTACCAATGGACTATGTACAGCTGCAGCGATCGGTTAGCTGCTCAGATAGCAGATGTTTGAAGTTGGTGAGGGAGATAAAAGTCTCCAACTTCAGCGATTTTTGCGTTCGTTCCAATTCGTTCCAGTCACAGGCAGCAGAGAACTGGAACGAAAGACGGCCAAATGAGGTGTTGGCTTTAGGGATGATCAGTGAGATACACCTGCTGAAGCGCGTGCTTCGGGTGGGTGTTGCCATCGTGACCAGTGAACTGAGTTAAGGCGGAGCTTTACCTAGCATGGACTTGTAGATGACCTGGAGCCAGTGGATTTGGCGACGAATATGTAGCGAGGGCCAGCCGACTAGAGCATACAGGTCGCAGTGGTGGGTGGTGTCAGGTGCTTTAGTAACAAAACGGATGGCACTGTGATAAACTGCATCCAGTTTGCTGAGTAGAGTATTGGAAGCTATTTTGTAAATGACTTCGCTGAAGTCGAGGATCGGTAGGATAGTCAGTTTTACTAGGGTAAGTTTGGCGGCGTGAGTGAATGAGGCTTTGTTGCGGAATAGAAAGCCGACTCTAGATTTGATTTTAGATTGGAGATGTTTGATATGAGTCTGGAAGGAGAGTTTACAGTCTATCCAGACACCTAGGTGCTTATAGATGTCCACATATTCTAGGTCGGAACTATCCAGGGTGGTGATGCTGGTCGGGCGTGCGGGTGCAGGCAGCGAACGGTTGAAAAGCATGCATTTGGTTTTACTAGCGTTTAAGAGCAGTTGGAGGCCACGGAAGGAGTGTTGTATGGCATTGAAGCTCGTTTGGAGGTTAGATAGCACAGTGTCCAAGGAAGAGCCAGAAGTATACAGAATGGTGTCGTCTGCGTAGAGGTGGATCAGGGAATTGCCCGCAGCAAGAGCAACATCATTGATATATACAGAGAAAAGAGTCGGCCCGAGAACTGAACCCTGTGGCACCCCCATAGAGACTGCCAGAGGACCGGACAACATGCCCTCCAATTTGACACACTGAACTCTGTCTGCAAAGTAGTTGGTGAACCAGGCAAGGTAGTCATTCGAAAAACCGAGGCTACTGAGTCTGCCGATAAGAATATGGTGATTGTCGAAAGCCTTGGCCAGGTCGATGAAGACGGCTGCACAGTACTGTCTTTTATCGATGGCGGTTATGATATTGATTAGTACCTTGAGCGTGGCTGAGGTGCACCCGTGACCGGCTCGGAAACAAGATTGCACAGCGGAGAAGGTACGGTGGGATTCGAGATGGACAGTAATCTGTTAATTGACTTGGCTTTCGAAGACCTTAGATAGGCAGGGCAGGATGGATATAGGTCTGTAACAGTTTGGGTCCAGGGTGTCTCCCCCTTTGAAGAGGGGGATGACTGCAGCAGCTTTCCAATCCTTGGGGATCTCAGACGATATGAAAGACAGGTTGAACAGGCTGGTAATAGGGGTTGCGACAATGGCGGCGGATAGTTTCAGAAATAGAGGGTCCAGATTGTCAAGCCCAGCTGATTTGTACGGGTCCAGGTTTTGCAGCTCTTTCAGAACATCTGCTATCTGGATTTGGGTAAAGGAGAAGCTGGAGAGGCTTGGGCGAGTAGCTGCGGGGGGGGGGGGGGAGGGCGGAGCTGTTGGCCGAGGTTGGAGTAGCCAGGAGGAAGGCATGCCCAGCCGTTGAGAAATGCTTGTTGAAGTTTTCGATAATCATGGATGTATCGGTGGTGACTGTGTTACCTAGCCTCAGTGCAGTGGGCAGCTGGGAGGAGGTGCTCTTGTTCTCTATGGACTTCACAGTGTCCCAGAACTTTTGGGAGTTAGAGCTACAAGATGCAAATTTCTGCTTGAAGAAGCTGGCCTTTGCTTTCCTGACTGACCGCGTGTATTGGTTCCTGACTTCCCTGAACAGTTGCATATCGCGGGGACTATTCGATGCTATTGCAGTCCAACACAGGATGTTTTTGTGCTGGTCGAGGGCAGTCAGGTCTGGAATGAACCAAGGGCTATATCTGTTCTTAGTTCTGCATTTTTGAACGGAGCATGCTTATCTAAAATGGTGAGGAAGTTACTTTTAAAGAATGACCAGGCATCCTCAACTGAGGGGATGAGGTCAATATGCTTCCAGCATACCCGGGCCAGGTCGATTAGAAAGGCCTGCTCACAGAAGTGTTTTAGGGAGCGCTTGACAGTGATGGGGGGTGGTCGTTTGACTGCGGACCCGTAGCGGATACAGGCAATGAGGCAGTGATCGCTGAGATCCTGGTTGAAGACAGCGGAGGTGTATTTGGCGGGCCAGTTGGTCAGGATAAGGTCTATGTGCCCTTGTTTACAAATTTAGGGTTGTACCTGGTGGGTTCCTTGATGATTTGAATGAGATTGAGGGCATCTAGCTTAGATTGTACGACTGCCGGGGTGTAAAGCATATCCCAGTTTAGGTCACCTAACAGAACAAACTCTGAAGCTAGATGGGGGGCGATCAATTCACAAATGGTGTCCAGGGCCCAGCTGGGAGCTGAGGGGGGTCGGTAGCAGGCGGCAACAGTGAGAGACTTATTTCTGGAGAGAGTCATTTTTAAAATTAGTAGTTCGAACTGTTTGGGTATGGACCTGGAAAGTATAACATTACTTTGCAGGCTATCTCTGCAGTAGACTGCAACTCCTCCCCCTTTGGCAGTTCTATCTTGACGGAAAATGTTATAGTTGGGTATGGAAATCTCAGAATTTTTGGTGGCCTTCCTAAGCCAGGATTCAAACATGGCAAGGACATCAGCTTTAGCAGAGTGTGCTAAAGCAGTGAGTAAAACAAACTTAGGGAGTAGGCTTCTGATGTTGACATGCATGAAACAAAGGCTTTTTTGATCACAGAAGTCAACAAATGAGGGTGCCTGGGGACATGCAGAGCCTGGGTTTACCTCCACATCACCCGCGGAACAGAGGAGTAGTATGAGGGTGCGGCTAAAGGCTATCAAAACTGGTCACCAAGAGCGTTGGGGACAAAGAATAAAAGGAGCAGATTTCTGGGCATGGTAGAATATATTCAGGGCATAATGCGCAGACAGGGGTATGATGGGTTGTGGGTACAGTGGAGGTAAGCTCAGGCACTGGGTGATGATAAGAGAGGTTGTATCTCTGGACATTCTGGTTGTAATGGGTGAGGTCACCGCATGTGTGGGAGGTGGGACAAAGGAGGTATCAGAGGTATGAAGAGTGGAACTAGGGGCTCCATTGTAAACTAAAACAATGACAACTAACCTGAACAACAGTATAGGCATATTGACATTTGAGAGAGACATACAGAGAGGCATACAGTAATCGCAGGAGTTGATTGGGAGAGCTAGCTAAAACAACAGGTGAGACAACAGCTAATCAACTAGCACAACAACAGCACGTAAAATGGCGTTGACTAGGCAGAGAGGGTCGGATTAATTACACACAGAGCCTGAATTCGCGGCTGGGACCGACAGATAAAAACATAAACGAACAGAATGGAGTACCGTGATTAATGGACAGTCCAGCAGGCATCAGCTATGTAGCCAAGTGATCACAGTGTCCAGGGGGGAGAAATGGATGGGACAGGGAAGTCGCCACTACGCTAGCGACACAGCGTTTAAATTTAGTAGCCCGGGGGTGGTAGGGGGGGTTGGCAGGGAGATGTGCCTGCTAGCAGGGAGATGTGCCTGGCTCACGGCTAACTGGTGCTAGCTTCGTGGCAGTGGCGTTAGCCAAGGTCCAGAGTTTACAGCAAGTAGTGGTCCAGGGATAATGGCAGGAATCCGGCGTTGTTGTGGAGAGACAGTTCGATACTGGTAGACTGGCAAGTATTATCCAGGCTAAAAAAACTGTCAGGCTGTGCAGAAGGTAAAAGCCGCTAGCAGTGGCTAACAATGACTAAATAGCTTGTAGCTAGTTAGCTGGTTAGCTTCTGGAGGTTCTTGAATATGTTCTAAAATTAAAAATAATAGCGATTCCGTATCACATTGGGTGAGGCAGGTTACCGGAAGGTATAATCAAATTAAAAATCGAAAAGAGATTGAAAATAAATATGGGTCCAGTGAGTGGTTGGGCTGGCTGGGGACACGGCGATTCAGACAGTTAGCAGGCCTGTGCTAACAAGCTAACAGTTAATAGGCCGGGGCTAAACAAGCTAGCAGTTAGCAGACTGGGGCTAAACAAGCTAGCAGTTAGTAGACCGGGGCAGGCTAGCAGTTAGCAGGCCGAATTAGCAAGCAAGCAGATAGCAAGGGCTAGAAAGTTAGCCTTTGTGGGACGTCATGCTGGGGGTGTGGCTTTTGGGTTGTTGAATATAACCTCTAGTGGTTTATGGTCTGTGAAGTGAGCTCCATAGAGATACAAGTGAAAGTTTTTGAATGCTCAGATGATCGCCAGAGCTTCTCTCTCAGTTTGTGAGCAGTAGATATGCGATGATATGGGCATCTTTGTCACTTGTAGTGTTTTGCTGACTTAGTATGACACCTAAACCAACTGTCTGGCGTCAACTAACAGTGTCGACCTCTTGGCTGGGTCAAAGTCGTCTGTCGTCGTGTGCTGCATCAGATGTGTTCTTAATTTTTTTATCGCAGACTGGTGCTGTAGTCCCTATGACCAGGTGTGTTGTTTTCTTGTGAGCTCAAGAAGAGGCTGTGTGGTTGTTGCAAAGTCTGGTATGAACTGTGAGCAGTATTGTATCATGCCAAGTAGACTGATGTCATTGGAATTTCATAATTCCTATAATTGTACATTCATTAAATCACTCAGTCTATTTTATACGAATTTGTAAGATTCCTATTTGCATAAAATAGACAGAGTCCAGTCGTATCAAAATTAGACAATAGTATTTATTCTTGGAGCACGCTGCCATGAAACTACGAACAACAGTTTATATACAAAATATGACGTCATAGGTTATAAAATGTCCTTCCCCCTATCGACCAGGACAGAACAGTTCAAAAGTTTATTCCCACCCCCTCGCTCGCTCACTCCAGACACACAGTTAAATCAAGATTAAACTTCTGGAGTCTTCATCTATCACTATTCAGCAGACAGCTCCAGATAATGGAAAACCTAGGAAAACACTCACTGCCTTATCTAAATATCCCAGAGCTAAATTGAGTCAGTTCAACCATAGGTTAACGATCCTAATAATCCAGCCCTCCCCAACATAGTTGGAATGGTATTTATTTTATTTAATTACCCCGTTTCATGCTTCACAATCCCTTCCTTATGAATTAATATTGTTAATCAGATATAATAAAACAGAGTATACGTTTCATTAGTTATTGTTCTATTTAAAATGTAGATTTTGTTTAGTCATTATTCATAAAATTCCTAACAACTGATAACTTCCTAAGCATTTTGAGGTTCTGGCATATTCTGTATGGCTTTGATTTTCTTTGGATCCGTTTTCTTACAGAGAAAACTTTGCTGTAAAACTCGAGTGTTGTTTTGCTGTATTCGCATTTTTCTTTGTTCAGCGTGAGATTTTTCTCTCTTAATCTCTAAAATTTAGCTTTGAGACTTGCGTTGTGTTCATCCTGAGATCTACCATAGACTAGGATGTCAGCGCTCATGTTTCTCACGTTGGGAATGCCTTGCAGCAATTGCTGTATTGCATTTTGAAACACCTGAACACAACTGCAGCTGAACACCACTGCAATTTTTTTTTAAATGTGTCGTTTCATGGGCATGTCTCAGTGCCATTATACATTTTTATTACCTCTTCCAACAGTTCGTATAGGTCATACTGTTTACACAGTACCCCAGTGGCCTAAGACAATGGCCTCCTAAGCCATCGATTGTGAGTTCTAGTCTTTTCTGAAGTGGCTGAGAGCAGAGTGGCGCAGCGGGAGCGTGCTGGGCCCATAACCCAGAGGTCGATGGATCGAAACCATCCTCTGCTAAACAGTTTCTTTTTAGGATTTAAGTGCGAACAACATTTTTTTTAAATGTGTTATTTCATGGGCATGTCTCAGTTCCATTATAAATTTTTTTGACCTCTTCCAACAGTTCGTATTGGTCATACTGTTTACACAGTACCCCAGTGGCCTAAGACACTGGACTCCTAAGCCATGCATTGTGAGTTCTAGTCTTTTCTGAAGTGGATGGAAGCAGAGTGGCGCAGCGGAAGCGTGCTGGGCCCATAACCCAGAGGTCGATGGATCGAAACCATCCTCTGATGAACAGTTTCTTTCTAGATTCATGCAGTTGAATTAAAGTGGTATCAAAGCCAGTGCCAAGCTAAGCTAATGCCAAAGACAAGATGTTGAGAAAGGAGGAGAGGAGGAGGAGAGAGAGTGGGGGGAGAAGGGGGAGGAGAGAGAGTGGGGGGAGAAGGGGGAGGAGAGAGAGTGGGAGGAGAGAGGGGGAGAGAGCTGGAGAGAAGGGGAGGCAAAAAATCCTCAATAAATCAAATTCCAGAAACAGGCATAACAAAATCACCAGCTAAATCAATTAATATAATAAATAAAAAAATCACAAAAGCCAGTACGATAAGAAAACAAGTCATTGACATGCTCCCCGGAACTCATCATGAGGGGTTGCAGTGGCTTGTGTGTCTGCGTGCCCAAATCAATCCCCCCACACCGTGACAGAGAAGAGAAAACAAATGTTGGAATGTACATTTCTTGCTATTATACACATTTTGCCATGCAGCAGAGAGATAATTTTGCTATTTTATTTATTTATTTATTTATTTTAACTGATTTCATGCAATTCTACTTGTTTTGCCATGGGGCAGAGAAATAAATGAACAGTTTTACACATCATTTTCTGTAATTCTACACATTTTTTCATAGATTGGAGGCAAGCAAATGTTTTGCAGGTTTTTTTATATGATAACTGATGATCAATGTGCCCCACCCCAGTCGGTAATTTGACCATGCTTACTACAAATTTAGATTGCTGGCCGCTAGATTAATTTACCAATCTAAAAAATGTTTTGCTGACATGGGCTTATTGAGTGACTGCTGATGCATCACCAAATGTTATATTAAACCCTTATATTATTCTAACTCTCAGCATTAAGACCCCGACTGAGTTCCTAATATGTATATTTTTTAATTGGTCCGTGGGCCTCAAATTTGCCTATCCCCGCCCTAAGCTTTCTAAACCACAAATGCATTCTCGCCTCAGGCTTGAGAAACCAGAGATGCAAATAATCCCCAACCCACTCAAGTGAGGTGCAGATGTTAGTTCAAATAGTAACAGGTGCAGGCTATTGATTTACCCCTAAAGGCCTTATCTTTCAAACCTAAAAAACCTTGTCCTAATTATCCTCAAAACAGACTAACTTGAACCATTTCACTATATTACTTCAGTCACATATTAACAGTCACATCTAACATTCCATCATTAATTTAATCAATTTCAGTACCAAATCATTTCTTCTTCTTTTTCTCCTCTTTTAAAATCAATATCCATTGTTCATATCAATGTTCATTGTACTCACACTAAGAATATGGAGTACAACTTCTTCATGTGTGTGTGAGTGGATACAGATCTTCCAGCAAGTGCTCTCTACTACGAGAACGTCACAGAAAACTAAAGCTCACCATGCAGCCACGCCCAGTTTGTTCACCTGATAAATAACCAACACCAGTCCTTTTCCAATTCTCTTGGTGTGCAAGGTGGAGCAATATGGAGGTAAGATTAGTACTTTTAGCATTTTTTATTAGTGTTTTCTAAACAGGTAAAGAAAATGACGTTAACCTACATGTACAGTATATGTTAATTACAATCATCTGTTAAAAATATTATGAATATCCTTTACTGTTGTGTGGCCCATTAGAAATAGTGATGTTAAAGACACTGCTTGTGTTTTTCATTATATGACCGTATGGGAAGATGAAAAAAACATGTGACTTTCTCTTCATGTTAGTTTCATGTGAAAACAAGGTTCATCTAAATCTGTTCTTTATTTCCCCCAGAATAATGAATATGCAAAAGAGGACATTGGCATAGAAGTATACCAAGGCAAAATAAATAAATGTTATCCTGGTGAGTCGAATGAATGTTCTGCTGTCAAAAACTTCTCAACAAATAAATGCTGTGAGTTACTCAAAAACATTATACCACCATCAGATGCGGATACTTTTAAAACTGTAACTTTTTGTCAAGAGTTTGCTTCTGACAAAATACAACATTATACAGATCTAAATAAGCAGAACACTACTAATAAAACAATTAGTTTGCTTTTCAAATTTTGTTGTAAAATTAAATTTTAAAAAGCTCAGTATGGCTATATTTAAGATTTCTGAGATTTCTAACGAGATAGCAAAAGCAAAACTCATTAAACACAAACTTTTTAAGTCACCCGAAGAACTCACCAAATATCTTAATTCCAACTATTGTACGGACACAAAAATTAAGCATACGGTTAATAAATACATTCTTGAAGAAATTTGTAATTTTGCAATGTACCCCAATAGGAAATATTCTTATTATGGACAACTGCTGCACATTATAAAAAATGGATCAATTCAAAGAAATGGAGAAAATCGTACATACATTATAGCAGGAAAGTTTATTTGTTTAATTGACACAAATGACCTCTATATTACACCTGTGTTCAGAATTAATCACTTTACTGAGGACAGCAAATATATTAAAGTGACTGACATTAATAATTTCGAAAAAAACATATCGTATGGTACATTATGTAGTAAGTTTCCCCAGACACAAGACTTCAGAGAATCTCTCATTTACTTCATCAATGGAGATCAAGAAAAACTTTTTCATTACATGCATAACCCATTTCATGCAACTGCTTTAGTGGCGGTGTTAGTCTCAGAGGTCATCAGAAATCCAATTATGATATTAAATAACAGAATTGCAATTCAAATTAATACATTACATACATTTAGTGAGTTCCTCCAGATCTTGCCATCTCTAGCTGGGGGAACCTGGAAAAGTCAAAAACCCTATGGTCCTACATTTTTAAAAAGAAACCAAGAATTTCTCAGCAATGTGGAATTCAGTGATTTACCGTTAACTGATGGTGATTAATTAACAAACTAGGCACATTTGGGGAGTCTTCATACAAATGGTTCATTGAATCAGTCTAAAACGTTGCACATATACTGATGCCATATAGTGGCCAAAATCTAAATTGTGCCTGGGCTGGAATAATACATTATGGCCTTTGTCTTGCATTTTCAAAGATGATGGTACAAAAAATAATACAAAATAACGTTTTTGTTTTCTTTGTACAATTGGCCCAGCGTTGTCCTGGTTTGGATGGTGTAAATAAGAATTTGTTCTTAACTGAATGGTTCAGTTAAAATTAAGCAATATAAAATACATCTAAACCTAAGAAATGTACAGAGCAAGGCAGTTAACACCTAACAACTGCTCCCTGGATGGCGAAAATTCATATTCATTATTCCCCATGTTGCTCCACCTTCACCCCCTGGAGGAGCCAGGTGGGGCCACAGAGCAGGTAGGTGCAGATTATTCTCCACTGACGTCAATGCTACAATGTGGTACTGTACCTCAGTTACACTGAATGCAAATCTAGAGGAACTTGTTATATAGAGCAGAATGTTCTGTGGGTGTTATGATTGGAGTGATCTGTGTGCCAGATTCCACTGCCAACAAGGAACACAAGTGCTTTACACATTGCATTGTTTTCAACCATACACATCTTCAGTCTAATCCAACTGTCTAGTTTTACCTGATGTATATATTTTTTTATCATAACAAGCTGTCAAAAGGTTCCTGACATATATCTTAGACTTTAACAGTTGGTATTTTATTATTTAGATGTTTTATTCATCATGTTTTGACCTCCAGGCTCCTCCATCTTCTCCTGCCAACTCTGTCAGTCCACCAGACCCCACAATGCAGCCTCCACACCACTGCAGTAACAGCCATATCTTCACGTCACAAAGCTTCAGTACTATCTGAATGTGTTGTAAGTCCTGTACAGCACTTGGTATACAGTACATCACTATTCAGACAATGTGTTCAGCTGCATTGCTAACCTATCCAACCCCCTCTGAATCTTCTCATTCAGGAAGTACCATCCAGCATCCTGTGGCAACCTCAATGTGAATCATGATCACCACCGACCCGGGCTCCACAGAGGTAGCCTTGGACGCCCAGGCTCTGCACACGTTCAAGGACACGAGATTTTGAAGGATCCCAGTGAGCAAAATGTACTTATTTTTAATCCTCTTAAGGATATCTACAGATTGGTGTCCCACCTGCGGGATGGTTGAGCTAATGTGTGCTAATGCGATTAGCATGAGGTTGTAAGTAACAAGAACATTTCCCAGGACATAGACATATCTGATATTGCCAGAAAGCTTAAAATCTTGTTAATCTAACTGCACTGTCCAATTTACAGTAGCTATTACAGGGAAATAATACCATGCTATTGTTTGAGGAGAGTGCACAGTTATGAGCTTGAAAAGTTATTAATAATCCAATTTGGCACATTTGGGCAGTCTTGATAAAAAAAAAAAAAATGATATCAGAAATGCAATGTTTCATTGGATCAGTCGAAAACTTTGCACAAACACTGCTGCCATCTAGTGGCCAAAATCTAAATTGCGCCTGGGAAAGAATAATACATTATGGCCTTTCTCTTGCATTTCAAAGATGACAGTACAAAAAAAATACAACAAATATAGTTTTTTTCTTTCTTTGTATTATCTTTTACCAGATCTAATGTGTTATATTCTCCTACGTTAATTTCACATTTCCACAAACTTAAAAGTGTTTCCTTTCAAATGGTATCAGGAATATGCAGTTTAATTTTGGTATGTAATTTTAGGTGATTTTTTTTTTTAAAGAGCTGATTCTTAAGCGATTTGAAACATCTTTTCAACCAAAAATATTTTCGTCATATTTTACTCACAGTAATGGGCTCCCGAGACCACCACACAGATGACTCTCAGCACACCAGACCGCAGGGACCGATAAGATGTGATTAGATCTTCAGCAAGATGTGGACCTCACCACGTTATCTGAAGATAAAGAAGGTTAAAAGCCACAGAAGATAAAGGCTAATGGATCTGACAGGGATATTTTTTTTTGTTTGATTTGATTGGATTTGTTTTGATTTGATGTAATATTCTACATTAAAAAGAGACAAATGTACAAAATAACTTATTGAACCAAACACAAAACTGTTTTTCTAATACATGGAATGATGTGATTGATTAGTCAAGGAGGTACAATACACACAAAAAATATGAATACAAGGAAAAACTCCAGTCATTGAGTTCACCTCAATATGACCTTCAATGGGAAAGCGTAGTAAATCATCATTGATTTAGTGCTAGAGTGTATTCAGAATATGGCCATTCTGACATTCATTATAAAATGCCTCAGATAGCTCCAGACACTTTTTTGGTCCTATCTGTCAGGGTATGAGTGACAACAGGTCCACATGTCAAAATGTGGGAAATCTTAGCAAATGGCTTAGTGGTTATTCATGAGAATCAAGTGTGTGTGTGTGTGTGTGTGTGAGAGAGTGTGTGTTTGTGTGTGTGTGGATGTGGTGTTGCGGTCTGCATGCAGGCGTGTGTGCATGTGTGTTTTCCTGTGATATAATTGTTGTTTTCTTCATCCAGTGTCTTCCATGAAATCACCTCAGCATGTCACACCCTGTTTCCCCTAGTGCAACGACAACATACCTTCACACAGAAAGAGAAAGAGAGAGAGAAAGAGAATGAGACAGAGAACTGGGAGAGAAAGGGGGAGAGAAGGGGTAGGATAGAGGAAGAGAACAAATGATTACCCTAGTTGAAATATTTCATCAGCGATTCCTGGCTACATATCCTGTGTGTGTGTGTGAGAGAGAGTGTGCTGTAGGGATATCTGCATTACTGCCTACTCTATAATTCAAATGCGGAGATGCAAAGAAGAAGCCATAACACTCAAACGTACACACAACACATGTACCTAAGGGTGACATAATATTTCCCCAATACCAACCGTCAGCTTACCAAATCACATACTATGCCTTTATATTAAGCAATTTTGAAGCCAAATGAATTTGATTTGAGAATGGACTGTTTCTTTAACCTTCCACTGGCATAGAGTTACTGAAATGAATACAGTTGATACCTCACATATACCATACCAGAGCCATAAATATATACTCTACACTGAGTATACAAAACTTTAAGGACACCGGTTCTTTCCATGACATAGACAGACCTAGTGAATCCAGGTGAAAGCTATGATCCCTTATTGATGTCACTGGTGTAACATCCAGTTATTTAGATGGCTTATGTTTATAAGAACTGAGGTCGGGGCATTCGTATAGTTTAGTTGAACTTTACTCAGAAGTTTGCTGGCATTCCATAGTTCACATGGCATATCACTCCTGCAGTCTGGCTACTGTAAAACATGGAACTGGAATCCCACAGTATGAATACATGGACTGGATTGTGACGTAATGTTCACTACATTACGGGGCGGCAGGGTAGCATAGTGGTTTGAGTATTGGACTAGTAAACGAAAGGTTGCAAGTTCGCATCCCCGAGCTGACAAGGTATAAATCTGTTGTTCTGCCCCTGAACAGGCAGTTAACTCGCTGTCATTGAAAATAAGAATTTGTTCTTAACTGACTTGCCTAGTAAAATTAAATTTACATTCCTCCTTAATTTCACAATGAAGATACTTTGGTTATCACTACTGGTCAGTATAAATTTCACTTGAGATACAACACTAATGTTTTTAATTACATCTCTTAAATGAGAATAACTTGGAGGTCTTCTATTAGTTCTCATAGTGTATCAGGGTTTTGATCTGGTTGTTCAGCGTCCCGTGGACCAGTGTTCAGGTCGTCAACAGCTCGGTGTCGAAGTTGACAGGTATTGATGGTGGGAGCTTTTTGAAGACGGATGAGTTTCTGGTTACGTCCAGAACGTGTCACTGTCATCACCGAACCTTTGATTCTCACAACTTTGTAAGGCATTAGGATTTTAGGGAGTCATGAGTTTTCCTTTGACTTGCTGAATGCAGAGTACCGTGTCTCATGAATTGAGTGTGGAGGGTTGTGCTCGGTTCTTGTAGTCAGCAGTCTACAAGAAACCATCCTCTGCTAAACAGTTTATTTTAAGTGCGAACAACATTTTTTAAAAATGTGTCGTTTCATGGGCATGTCTCAGTGCCATTATACAGTTCTAGTCTTTTCTGAAGTGGCTGAGAGCAGAGTGGAGCAGCGGAAGCGTGCTGGGCCCATAACCCAGAGGTCGATGGATCGAAACCATTCTCTGCTAAACAGTTTATTTTAAGTGCGAACAACATTTTTTTTAAATGTGTCGTTTCATGGGCATGTCTCAGTGCCATTATATATATTTTTTTACCTCTTCCAACAGTTCGTATAGGTCATACTGTTTACACAGTATCCCAGTGGCCTAAGACACTGGACTCCTAAGCCATGGATTGTGAGTTCTAGTCTTTTCTGAAGTGGCTGAGAGCAGAGTGGCGCAGCGGAAGTGTGCTGGGCCCATAACCCAGAGGTCGATGGATCGAAACTATCCTCTGCTAAACAGCTTATTTTAAGTGCGAACAACATTTTTAAAACATTTGTAGTTTCATGGGCATGTCTCAGTGCCATTGTATATATTTTTTTACCTCTTCCAACAGTTCGTATAGGTCATACTGTTTACACAGTATCCCAGTGGCCTAAGATACTGGACTCCTAAGCCATGGATTGTGAGTTCTAGTCTTTTCTGAAGTGGCTGAGAGCAGAGTGGCGCAGCGGAAGCGTGCTGGGCCCATAACCCAGAGGTCGATGGATCGAAACCATCCTCTGCTAAACAGATTATTTTCAAAAATGAAACGCAAACAGAAATTAGAAAGCAAAATTTCATTTGCGTGTCTCAGTGCTATCCAGTGCATGTTGTTTTTACTGCTTCTATCAGTTCATACTATTTGCAAAAGGTAGACAGTGCCCCAGTGGCCTAATGGACAAGGCACTGGCCTCCTAAGCCAGGGATTGTGGGTTCAAGTCCCATCTGGGGTGGATGGAAGCAGAGTGGCGCAGCGGGAGCGTGCTGGGCCCATAACCCAGAGGTCGATGGATCGAAACCATCCTCTGCTAAACAGTTTATTTTAAGTGCGAACAACATTTTTAAAAAATGTGTCGTTTCATGGGCATGTCTCAGTGCCATTATATATATTTTTTTACCTCTTCCAACAGTTCGTATAGGTCATACTGTTTACACAGTATCCCAGTGGCCTAAGACACTGGACTCCTAAGCCATGGATTGTGAGTTCTAGTCTTTTCTGAAGTGGCTGAGAGCAGAGTGGCGCAGCGGAAGCGTGCTGCGCCCATAACCCAGAGGTCGATGGATCGAAACCATCCTCTGCTAAACAGTTTATTTTAAGTGCGAACAACATTTTTTTTAAATGTGTAATTTCATGGGCATGTCTCAGTGCCATTATAATTTTTTGTTTATCTCTTCCAACAGTTCGTATAGGTCATACTGTTTACAAAGTATCCCAGTGGACTAAAACACTGGACTCCTAAACCAGGGATTGTGGGTTCAAGTCCAATCTGGGGTGGATGGAAGCAGAGTGGCGCAGCGGGAGCGTGCTGGGCCCATAACCCAGAGGTCGATGGATTGAAACCATCCTCTGCTAAACAGTTTATTTTAAGTGCGAACAACATTTTTAAAAAATGTGTCGTTTCATGGGCATGTCTCAGTGCCATTATATATATTTTTTTACCTCTTCCAACAGTTCGTATAGGTCATACTGTTTACACAGTATCCCAGTGGCCTAAGACACTGGACTCCTAAGCCATGGATTGTGAGTTCTAGTCTTTTCTGAAGTGGATGGAAGCAGAGTGGAGCAGCGGGAGCGTGCTGGGCCCATAACCCAGAGGTCGATGGATAGAAACCATCCTCTGCTAAACAGTTTATTTTAAGTGCGAACAACATTTTTAAAAAATGTGTCGTTTCATGGGCATGTCTCAGTGCCATTATATATATTTTTTTACCTCTTCCAACAGTTCGTATAGGTCATACTGTTTACACAGTATCCCAGTGGCCTAAGACACTGGACTCCTAAGCCATGGATTGTGAGTTCTAGTCTTTTCTGAGTTGGATGGAATCAGAGTGGCGCAGCGGGAGCGTGCTGGGCCCATAACCCAGAGGTCGATGGATCGAAACCATCCTCTGCTAAACATTTTATTTTAAGTGCAAACAACATTTTTAAAAAATGTGTCGTTTCATGGGCATGTCTCAGTGCCATTATATATATTTTTTTACCTCATCCAACAGTTCGTATAGGTCAAACTGTTTACACAGTATCCCAGTGGCCTAAGACACTGGACTCCTAAGCCATGGATTGTGAGTTCTAGTCTCTTCTGAAGTGGCTGAGACCAGAGTGGCGCAGCGGAAGCGTGCTGGGCCCATAACCCAGAGGTCGATGGATCGAAACCATCCTCTGCTAAACAGATTATTTTCAAAAAAGAAACGCAAACAGAAATTAGAAAGCTAAATTTCATTTGCGTGTCTCAGTGCTATCCAGTACACATTGTTTTTACTGCTTCTATCAGTTCATACTATTTGCAAAAGGTAGACAGTGCCCCAGTGGCCTAATGGATAAGGCCAGGGATTGTGGGTTCAAGTCCCATCTGGGGTAGATGGAAGCAGAGTGGCGCAGCGGGAGCGTGCTGGGCCCATAACCCAGAGGTCGATGGATCGAAACCATCCTCTGCTAAACAGTTTATTTTAAGTGCGAACAACATTTTTTTTAAACGTGTCGTTTCATGGGCATGTCTCAGTGCCATTATTTATATTTTTTTACCTCTTCCAACAGTTCGTATAGGTCATACTGTTTACACAGTATCCCAGTGGCCTAAGACACTGGACTCCTAAGCCAGGGATTGTGGGTTCAAGTCCCATCTGGGGTGGATGGAAGCAGAGTGGCGCAGCGGGAGCGTGCTGGGCCCATAACCCAGAGGTTGATGGATCGAAACCATCCTGCTAAACAGTTTATTTTAAGTGCGAACAACATTTTTTTAAAATGTGTCGTTTCATGGGCATGTCTCAGTGCCATTATATATATTTTTTTACCTCTTCCAACAGTTCGTATAGGTCATACTGTTTACACAGTATCCCAGTGGCCTAAGACACTGGACTCCTAAGCCATGGATTGTGAGTTCTAGTCTTTTCTGAAGTGGCTGAGACCAGAGTGGCGCAGCGGAAGCGTGCTGGGCCCATAACCCAGAGGTCGATGGATCGAAACCATCCTCTGCTAAACAGATTCTTTTCAAAAATGAAACGCAAACAGAAATTAGAAAGACACATTTCATTTGCGTGTCTCAGTGCTATCCAGTACACATTGTTTATACTGCTTCTATTAGTTCATACTATTTGCAAAAGGTAGACAGTGCCCCAGTGGCCTAATGGAAGGCACTGGCCTCCTAAGCCAGGGATTGTGGGTTCAAGTCCCATCTGGGGTGGATGGAAGAAGAGTGGCGCAGCGGGAGCGTGTTGGGCCCATAACCCAGAGGTCGATGGATCGAAACCATCCTCTGCCAAACAGTTTATTTTAAGTGCGAACAACATATTAAAAAAATGTGTCGTTTCATGGGCATGTCTCAGTGCCATTATATATATTTTTTTACCTCTTCCAACAGTTCGTATAGGTCATACTGTTTACACAGTATCCCAGTAGCCTAAGACACTGGACTCCTAAGCCATGGATTGTGAGTTCTAGTCTTTTCTGAAGTGGATGGAAGCAGAGTGGCGCAGCGGGTGCGTGCTGGGCCCATAACCCAGAGGTCGATGGATCGAAACCATCCTCTGCTAAACAGTTTATTTTAAGTGCGAACAACATTTTTTTTAAATGTGTCGTTTCATGGGCATATCTCAGTGCCATTATATATATTTTTTTACCTCTTCCAACAGTTCGTATAGGTCATACTGTTTACACAGTATCCCAGTGGCCTAAGACACTGGACTCCTAAGCCATAGATTGTGAGTTCTAGTCTTTTCTGAAGTGGCTGAGAGCAGAGTGGCGCAGCGGGAGCGTGCTGGGCCCAGAGGTCGATGGATCTAAACCATCCTGCTAAACAGTTTATTTTAAGTGCGAACAACATTTTTTTTAAATGTGTCGTTTCATGGGCATCTCAGTGCCATTATATATATATTTTTACCTCTTCCAACAGTTCGTATAGGTCATACTGTTTACACAGTATCCCAGTGGCCTAAGACACTGGACTCCTAAGCCATGGATTGTGAGTTCTAGTCTTTTCTGAAGTGGCTGAGAGCAGAGTGGCGCAGCGGAAGCGTGCTGCGCCCATAACCCAGAGGTCGATGGATCGAAACCATCCTCTGCTAAACAGTTTATTTTAAGTGCGAACAACATTTTTAAAAAATGTGTCGTTTCATGGGCATGTCTCAGTGCCATTATATATATTTTTTTACCTCTTCCAACAGTTCGTATAGGTCATACTGTTTACACAGTATCCCAGTGGCCTAAGACACTGGACTCCTAAGCCATGGATTGTGAGTTCTAGTCTTTTCTGAAGTGGATGGAAGCAGAGTGGAGCAGCGGGAGCGTGCTGGGCCCATAACCCAGAGGTCGATGGATCGAAACCATCCTCTGCTAAACAGTTTATTTTAAGTGCGAACAACATTTTTAAAAAATGTGTCGTTTCATGGGCATGTCTCAATGCCATTATATATATTTTTTTACCTCTTCCTACAGTTCGTATAGGTCATACTGTTTACACAGTATCCCAGTGGCCTAAGACACTGGACTCCTAAGCCATGGATTGTGAGTTCTAGTCTTTTCTGAGTTGGATGGAATCAGAGTGGCGCAGCGGGAGCGTGCTGGGCCCATAACCCAGAGGTCGATGGATCGAAACCATCCTCTGCTAAACATTTTATTTTAAGTGCAAACAACATTTTAAAAAAATGTGTCGTTTCATGGGCATGTCTCAGTGCCATTATATATATTTTTTTACCTCATCCAACAGTTCGTATAGGTCATACTGTTTACACAGTATCCCAGTGGCCTAAGACACTGGACTCCTAAGCCATGGATTGTGAGTTCTAGTCTTTTCTGAAGAGGCTGAGACCAGAGTGGCGCAGCGGAAGCGTGCTGGGCCCATAACCCAGAGGTCGATGGATCGAAACCATCCTCTGCTAAACAGATTATTTTCAAAAAAGAAACGCAAACAGAAATTAGAAAGCTAAATTTCATTTGCGTGTCTCAGTGCTATCCAGTACACATTGTTTTTACTGCTTCTATCAGTTCATACTATTTGCAAAAGGTAGACAGTGCCCCAGTGGCCTAATGGATAAGGCCAGGGATTGTGGGTTCAAGTCCCATCTGGGGTGGATGGAAGCAGAGTGGCGCAGCGGGAGCGTGCTGGGCCCATAACCCAGAGGTCGATGGATCGAAACCATCCTCTGCTAAACAGTTTATTTTAAGTGCGAACAACATTTTTTTTAAATGTGTCGTTTCATGGGCATGTCTCAGTGCCATTATATATATTTTTTTACCTCTTCCAACAGTTCGTATAGGTCATACTGTTTACACAGTATCCCAGTGGACTAAGACACTGGACTCCTAAACCAGGGATTGTGGGTTCAAGTCCCATCTGGGGTGGATGGAAGCAGAGTGGCGCAGCAGGAGCGTGCTGGGCCCAGAGGTCGATGGACCTAAACCATCCTGCTAAACAGTTTATTTTAAGTGCGAACAACATTTTTTTTAAATGTGTCGTTTCATGGGCATGTCTCAGTGCCATTATATATATTTTTTTACCTCTTCCAACAGTTCGTATAGGTCATACTGTTTACACAGTATCCCAGTGGCCTAAGACACTGGACTCCTAAGCCATGGATTGTGAGTTCTAGTCTTTTCTGAAGTGGCTGAGACCAGAGTGACGCAGCGGAAGCGTGCTGGGCCCATAACCCAGAGGTCGATGGATCGAAACCATCCTCTGCTAAACAGATTCTTTTCAAAAATGAAACGCAAACAGAAATTAGAAAGACACATTTCATTTGCGTGTCTCAGTGCTATCCAGTACACATTGTTTATACTGCTTCTATTAGTTCATACTATTTGCAAAAGGTAGACAGTGCCCCAGTGGCCTAATGGAAGGCACTGGCCTCCTAAGCCAGGGATTGTGGGTTCAAGTCCCATCTGGGGTGGATGGAAGAAGAGTGGCGCAGCGGGAGCGTGTTGGGCCCATAACCCAGAGGTCGATGGATCGAAACCATTCTTTGCCAAATAGTTTATTTTAAGTGCGAACAACATATTAAAAAAATGTGTCGTTTCATGGGCATGTCTCAGTGCCATTATAATTTTTTGTTTCCTCTTCCAACAGTTCGTATAGGTCATACTGTTTACACAGTATCCCAGTGGACTAAAACACTGGACTCCTAAACCAGGGATTGTGGGTTCAAGTCCAATCTGGGGTGGATGGAAGCAGAGTGGCGCAGCGGGAGCGTGCTGGGCCCATAACCCAGAGGTCGATGGATTGAAACCATCCTCTGCTAAACAGTTTATTTTAAGTGCGAACAACATTTTTAAAAAATGTGTCGTTTCATGGGCATGTCTCAGTGCCATGATATATATATTTTTACCTCTTCCAACAGTTCGTATAGGTCATACTGTTTACACAGTATCCCAGTGGCCTAAGACACTGGACTCCTAAGCCATGGATTGTGAGTTCTAGTCTTTTCTGAAGTGGATGGAAGCAGAGTGGAGCAGCGGGAGCGTGCTGGGCCCATAACCCAGAGGTCGATGGATCGAAACCATCCTCTGCTAAACAGTTTATTTTAAGTGCGAACAACATTTTTAAAAAATGTGTCGTTTCATGGGCATGTCTCAGTGCCATTATATATATTTTTTTACCTCTTCCAACAGTTCGTATAGGTCATACTGTTTACACAGTATCCCAGTGGCCTAAGACACTGGACTCCTAAGCCATGGATTGTGAGTTCTAGTCTTTTCTGTGGTGGATGGAATCAGAGTGGCGCAGCGGGAGCGTGCTGGGCCCATAACCCAGAGGTCGATGGATCGAAACCATCCTCTGCTAAACATTTTATTTTAAGTGCAAACAACATTTTTAAAAAATGTGTCGTTTCATGGGCATGTCTCAGTGCCATTATATATATTTTTTTACCTCATCCAACAGTTCGTATAGGTCAAACTGTTTACACAGTATCCCAGTGGCCTAAGACACTGGACTCCTAAGCCATGGATTGTGAGTTCTAGTCTTTTCTGAAGTGGATGGAAGCAGAGTGGCGCAGCGGGAGCGTGCTGGGCCCATAACCCAGAGGTCGATGGATCGAAACCATCCTCTGCTAAACAGATTATTTTCAAAAAAGAAACGCAAACAGAAATTAGAAAGCTAAATTTCATTTGCGTGTCTCAGTGCTATCCAGTACACATTGTTTTTACTGCTTCTATCAGTTCATACTATTTGCAAAAGGTAGACAGTGCCCCAGTGGCCTAATGGAGAAGGCACTGGCCTCCTAAGCCAGGGATTGTGGGTTCAAGTCCCATCTGGGGTGGCTGGAAGCAGAGTGGCTGGTCCCATAACCCAGAGGTCGATGGATCGAAACCATCCTCTGCTAAACAGTTTATTTTAAGTGCGAACAACATTTAAAAAAAATGTGTCATTTCATGGGCATGTCTCAGTGCCATTATATATATTTTTTTACCTCTTCCAACAGATCGTATAGGTCATACTGTTTACACAGTATCCCAGTGGCCTAAGACACTGGACTCCTAAGCCATGGATTGTGAGTTCTAGCCTTTTCTGAAGTGGATGGAAGCAGAGTGGCGCAGCGGGAGCGTGCTGGGCCCATAACCCAGAGGTCGATGGATCGAAACCATCCTCTGCTAAACAGTTTATTTTAAGTGCGAACAACATTTTTAAAAAATGTGTCGTTTCATGGACATGTCTCAGTGCCATTATATATATTTTTTTACCTCTTCCAACAGTTCGTATAGGTCATACTGTTTACACAGTATCCCAGTGGCCTAAGACACTGGACTCCTAAGCCATGGATTGTAAGTTCTAGTCTTTTCTGAAGTGGATGGAAGCAGAGTGGAGCAGTGGGAGCGTGCTGGGCCCATAACCCAGAGGTCGATGGATCGAAACCATCTTCTGCTAAACAGTTTATTTTAAGTGCGAACAACATTTTTTTTAAATGTGTCGTTTCATGGGCATGTCTCAGTGCCATTATATATATTTTTTTACCTCTTCCAACAGATCGTATAGGTCATACTGTTTACACAGTATCCCAGTGGCCTAAGACACTGGACTCCTAAGCCATGGATTGTGAGTTCTAGTCTTTTCTGAAGTGGATGGAAGCAGAGTGGCGCAGCGGGAGCGTGCTGGGCCCATAACCCAGAGGTCGATGGATCGAAACCATCCTCTGCTAAACAGTTTATTTTAAGTGCGAACAACATTTTTAAAAAATGTGTCATTTCATGGGCATGTCTCAGTGCCATTATATATATTTTTTTACCTCTTCCAACAGATCGTATAGGTCATACTGTTTACACAGTATCCCAGTGGCCTAAGACACTGGACTCCTAAGCCATGGATTGTGAGTTCTAGTCTTTTCTGAAGTGGATGGAAGCAGAGTGGCGCAGCGGGAGCGTGCTGGGCCCATAACCCAGAGGTCGATGTATCGAAACCATCCTCTGCTAAACAGTTTATTTTAAGTGCGAACAACATTTTTAAAAAATGTGTCGTTTCATGGGCATGTCTCAGTGCCATTATATATATTTTTTTACCTCTTCCAACAGTTCGTATAGGTCATACTGTTTACACAGTATCCCAGTGGCCTAAGACACTGGACTCCTAAGCCATGGATTGTGAGTTCTAGTCTTTTCTGAAGTGGATGGAAGCAGAGTGGAGCAGCGGGAGCGTGCTGGGCCCATAACCCAGAGGTCGATGGATCGAAACCATCCTCTGCTAAACAGTTTATTTTAAGTGCGAACAACATTTTTAAAAAATTTGTCGTTTCATGGGCATGTCTCAGTGCCATTATATATATTTTTTTTACCTCTTCCAACAGTTCGTATAGGTCATACTGTTTACACAGTATCCCAGTGGCCTAAGACACTGGACTCCTAAGCCATGGATTGTGAGTTCTAGTCTTTTCTGAAGTGGATGGAAGCAGAGTGGAGCAGCGGGAGCGTGCTGGGCCCATAACCCAGAGGTCGATGGATCGAAACCATCCTCTGCTAAACAGTTTATTTTAAGTGCGAACAACATTTTTAAAAAATGTGTCGTTTCATGGGCATGTCTCAGTGCCATTATATATATTTTTTTTACCTCTTCCAACAGTTCGTATAGGTCATACTGTTTACACAGTATCCCAGTGGCCTAAGACACTGGACTCCTAAGCCATGGATTGTGAGTTCTAGTCTTTTCTGAAGTGGATGGAAGCAGAGTGGAGCAGCGGGAGCGTGCTGGGCCCATAACCCAGAGGTCGATGGATCGAAACCATCCTCTGCTAAACACTTTATTTTAAGTGCGAACAACATTTTTTAAAAATGTGTCGTTTCATGGGCATGTCTCAGTGCCATTATATATATTTTTTTACCTCTTCCAACAGTTCGTATAGGTCATACTGTTTACACAGTATCCCAGTGGCCTAAGACACTGGACTCCTAAGCCATGGATTGTGAGTTCTAGTCTTTTCTGAAGAGGATGGAAGCAGAGTGGAGCAGCGGGAGCGTGCTGGGCCCATAACCCAGAGGTCGATGGATCGAAACCATCTTCTGCTAAACAGTTTATTTTAAGTGCGAACAACATTTTTTTTAAATGTGTCGTTTCATGGGCATGTCTCAGTGCCATTATATATATTTTTTTACCTCTTCCAACAGTTCGTATAGGTCATACTGTTTACACAGTATCCCAGTGGCCTAAGACACTGGACTCCTAAGCCATGGATTGTGAGTTCTAGCCTTTTCTGAAGTGGATTGTTAGCAGAGTGGCGCAGCGGGAGCGTGCTGGGCCCATAACCCAGAGGTCGATGGATCGAAACCATCCTCTGCTAAACAGTTTATTTTAAGTGCGAACAACATTTTTAAAAAATGTGTCGTTTCATGGACGTGTCTCAGTGCCATTATATATATTTTTTTACCTCTTCCAACAGTTCGTATAGGTCATACTGTTTACACAGTATCCCAGTGGCCTAAGACACTGGACTCCTAAGCCATGGATTGTGAGTTCTAGTCTTTTCTGAAGTGGATGGAAGCAGAGTGGAGCAGCGGGAGCGTGCTGGGCCCATAACCCAGAGGTCGATGGATCGAAACCATCTTCTGTTAAACAGTTTATTTTAAGTGCGAACAACATTTTTTTTAAATGTGTCGTTTCATGGGCATGTCTCAGTGCCATTATATATATTTTTTTACCTCTTCCAACAGATCGTATAGGTCATACTGTTTACACAGTATCCCAGTGGCCTAAGACACTGGACTCCTAAGCCATGGATTGTGAGTTCTAATCTTTTCTGAAGTGGATGGAAGAAGAGTGGCTCAGCGGGAGCGTGCTGGGCCCATAACCCAGAGGTCGATGGATCGAAACCATCCTCTGCTAAACAGTTTATTTTAAGTGCGAACAACATTTTTTAAAAATGTGTCGTTTCATGGGCATGTCTCAGTGCCATTATATATATTTTTTTACCTCTTCCAACAGTTCGTATAGGTCATACTGTTTACACAGTATCCCAGTGGCCTAAGACACTGGACTCCTAAGCCATGGATTGTGAGTTCTAGTCTTTTCTGAAGTGGATGGAAGCAGAGTGGAGCAGCGGGAGCGTGCTGGGCCCATAACCCAGAGGTCGATGGATCGAAACCATCCTCTGCTAAACACTTTATTTTAAGTGCGAACAACATTTTTTAAAAATGTGTCGTTTCATGGGCATGTCTCAGTGCCATTATATATATTTTTTTACCTCTTCCAACAGTTCGTATAGGTCATACTGTTTACACAGTATCCCAGTGGCCTAAGACACTGGACTCCTAAGCCATGGATTGTGAGTTCTAGTCTTTTCTGAAGTGGCTGAGAGCAGATTGGCGCAGCGGGAGTGTGCTGGGCCCATAACCCAGAGGTCGATGGATCGAAACCATCCTCTGCTAAACAGATTATTTTCAAAAATGAAACGCAATCAGAAATTAGAAAGCTAAATTTCATTTGCGTGTCTGCGTGTCTCAGTGCTCTCCAGTACACATTGTTTTTACTGCTTCTATGAGTTCATACTATTTGCAAAAGGTAGACAGTGCGCCAGTGGCCTAATGGATAAGGCACTGGCCTCCTAAGCCATGGATTGTGGGTTCAAGTCCCATCTGGGGTGGCTGGAAGCAGAGTGGCTGGGCCCATAACCCAGAGGTCGATGGATCGAAACCATCCTCTGCTAAACAGTTTATATTAAGTGCGAACAACATTTTTTTTAAATGTGTCGTTTCATGGGCATGTCTCAGTGCCATTATATATATTTTTTTACCTCTTCCAACAGATCGTATAGGTCATACTGTTTACACAGTATCCCAGTGGCCTAAGACACTGGACTCCTAAGCCATGGATTGTGAGTTCTAGTCTTTTCTCAAGTGGATGGAAGCAGAGTGGCGCAGCGGGAGCGTGCTGGGCCCATAACCCAGAGGTCGATGGATCGAAACCATCCTCTGCTAAACAGTTTATTTTAAGTGCGAACAACATTTTTAAAAAATGTGTCGTTTCATGGGCATGTCTCAGTGCCATTATATATATTTTTTTACCTCTTCCAACAGTTCGTATAGGTCATACTGTTTACACAGTATCCCAGTGGCCTAAGACACTGGACTCCTAAGCCATGGATTGTGAGTTCTAGTCTTTTCTGAAGTGGATGGAAGCAGAGTGGAGCAGCGGGAGCGTGCTGGGCCCATAACCCAGAGGTCGATGGATCGAAACCATCCTCTGCTAAACAGTTTATTTTAAGTGCGAACAACATTTTTAAAAAATGTGTCGTTTCATGGGCATGTCTCAGTGCCATTATATATTTTTTTTTTACCTCTTCCAACAGTTCGTATAGGTCATACTGTTTACACAGTATCCCAGTGGCCTAAGACACTGGACTCCTAAGCCATGGATTGTGAGTTCTAGTCTTTTCTGAAGTGGATGGAAGCAGAGTGGAGCAGCGGGAGCGTGCTGGGCCCATAACCCAGAGGTCGATGGATCGAAACCATCCTCTGCTAAACAGTTTATTTTAAGTGCGAACAACATTTTTAAAAAATGTGTCGTTTCATGGGCATGTCTCAGTGCCATTATATATATTTTTTTACCTCTTCCAACAGTTCGTATAGGTCATACTGTTTACACAGTATCCCAGTGGCCTAAGACACTGGACTCCTAAGCCATGGATTGTGAGTTCTAGTCTTTTCTGAAGTGGATGGAAGCAGAGTGGAGCAGCGGGAGCGTGCTGGGCCCATAACCCAGAGGTCGATGGATCGAAACCATCCTCTGCTAAACAGTTTATTTTAAGTGCGAACAACATTTTTAAAAAATGTGTCGTTTCATGGGCATGTCTCAGTGCCATTATATATATTTTTTTTACCTCTTCCAACAGTTCGTATAGGTCATACTGTTTACACAGTATCCCAGTGGCCTAAGACACTGGACTCCTAAGCCATGGATTGTGAGTTCTAGTCTTTCCTGAAGTGGATGGAAGCAGAGTGGAGCAGCGGGAGCGTGCTGGGCCCATAACCCAGAGGTCGATGGATCGAAACCATCCTCTGCTAAACAGTTTATTTTAAGTGCGAACAACATTTTTAAAAAATGTGTCGTTTCATGGGCATGTCTCAGTGCCATTATATATATTTTTTTACCTCTTCCAACAGTTCGTATAGGTCATACTGTTTACACAGTATCCCAGTGGCCTAAGACACTGGACTCCTAAGCCATGGATTGTGAGTTCTAGTCTTTTCTGAAGTGGATGGAAGCAGAGTGGCGCAGCGGGAGCGTGCTGGGCCCATAACCCAGAGGTCGATGAATCGAAACCATCCTCTGCTAAACAGTTTATTTTAAGTGCGAACAACATTTTTAAAAAATGTGTCGTTTCATGGGCATGTCTCAGTGCCATTATATATATTTTTTTACCTCTTCCAACAGATCGTATAGGTCATACTGTTTACACAGTATCCCAGTGACCTAAGACACTGGACTCCTAAGCCATGGATTGTGAGTTCTAGTCTTTTCTGAAGTGGATGGAAGCAGAGTGGCGCAGCGGGAGCGTGCTAGGCCCATAACCCAGAGGTCGATGGATCGAAACCATCCTCTGCTAAACAGTTTATTTTAAGTGCGAACAACATTTTAAAAAAATGTGTCGTTTCATGGGCATGTCTCAGTGCCATTATATATATTTTTTTACCTCTTCCAACAGTTCGTATAGGTCATACTGTTTACACAGTATCCCAGTGGCCTAAGACACTGGACTCCTAAGCCATGGATTGTGAGTTCTAGTCTTTTCTGAAGTGGATGGAAGCAGAGTGGAGCAGCGGGAGCGTGCTGGGCCCATAACCCAGAGGTCGATGGATCGAAACCATCCTCTGCTAAACAGTTTATTTTAAGTGCGAACAACATTTTTAAAAAATTTGTCGTTTCATGGGCATGTCTCAGTGCCATTATATATATTTTTTTTACCTCTTCCAACAGTTCGTATAGGTCATACTGTTTACACAGTATCCCAGTGGCCTAAGACACTGGACTCCTAAGCCATGGATTGTGAGTTCTAGTCTTTTCTGAAGTGGATGGAAGCAGAGTGGAGCAGCGGGAGCATGCTGGGCCCATAACCCAGAGGTCGATGGATCGAAACCATCCTCTGCTAAACAGTTTATTTTAAGTGCGAACAACATTTTTAAAAAATGTGTCGTTTCATGGGCATGTCTCAGTGCCATTATATATATTTTTTTTACCTCTTCCAACAGTTCGTATAGGTCATACTGTTTACACAGTATCCCAGTGGCCTAAGACACTGGACTCCTAAGCCATGGATTGTGAGTTCTAGTCTTTTCTGAAGTGGATGGAAGCAGAGTGGAGCAGCGGGAGCGTGCTGGGCCCATAACCCAGAGGTCGATGGATCGAAACCATCCTCTGCTAAACACTTTATTTTAAGTGCGAACAACATTTTTTTAAAATGTGTCGTTTCATGGGCATGTCTCAGTGCCATTATATATATTTTTTTACCTCTTCCAACAGTTCGTATAGGTCATACTGTTTACACAGTATCCCAGTGGCCTAAGACACTGGACTCCTAAGCCATGGATTGTGAG
This sequence comes from Oncorhynchus mykiss, assembly GCF_057628025.1. Classification (NCBI taxonomy): domain Eukaryota; kingdom Metazoa; phylum Chordata; class Actinopteri; order Salmoniformes; family Salmonidae; genus Oncorhynchus; species Oncorhynchus mykiss. The sequence continues at coordinate 10,010,255 of NC_143028.1, forward strand.
TTCTAGTCTTTTCTGAAGAGGATGGAAGCAGAGTGGAGCAGCGGGAGCGTGCTGGGCCCATAACCCAGAGGTCGATGGATCGAAACCATCTTCTGCTAAACAGTTTATTTTAAGTGCGAACAACATTTTTTTTAAATGTGTCGTTTCATGGGCATGTCTCAGTGCCATTATATATATTTTTTTACCTCTTCCAACAGTTCGTATAGGTCATACTGTTTACACAGTATCCCAGTGGCCTAAGACACTGGACTCCTAAGCCATGGATTGTGAGTTCTAGTCTTTTCTGAAGTGGATGGAAGCAGAGTGGAGCAGCGGGAGCGTGCTGGGCCCATAACCCAGAGGTCGATGGATCGAAACCATCCTCTGCTAAACAGTTTATTTTAAGTGCGAACAACATTTTTTAAAAATGTGTCGTTTCATGGGCATGTCTCAGTGCCATTATATATATTTTTTTTACCTCTTCCAACAGTTCGTATAGGTCATACTGTTTACACAGTATCCCAGTGGCCTAAGACACTGGACTCCTAAGCCATGGATTGTGAGTTCTAGTCTTTTCTGAAGTGGATGGAAGCAGAGTGGAGCAGCGGGAGCGTGCTGGGCCCATAACCCAGAGGTCGATGGATCGAAACCATCCTCTGCTAAACAGTTTATTTTAAGTGCGAACAACATTTTTAAAAAATGTGTCGTTTCATGGGCATGTCTCAGTGCCATTATATATATTTTTTTACCTCTTCCAACAGTTCGTATAGGTCATACTGTTTACACAGTATCCCAGTGGCCTAAGACACTGGACTCCTAAGCCATGGATTGTGAGTTCTAGTCTTTTCTGAAGTGGATGGAAGCAGAGTGGCGCAGCGGGAGCGTGCTGGGCCCATAACCCAGAGGTCGATGAATCGAAACCATCCTCTGCTAAACAGTTTATTTTAAGTGCGAACAACATTTTTAAAAAATGTGTCGTTTCATGGGCATGTCTCAGTGCCATTATATATATTTTTTTACCTCTTCCAACAGATCGTATAGGTCATACTGTTTACACAGTATCCCAGTGGCCTAAGACACTGGACTCCTAAGCCATGGATTGTGAGTTCTAGTCTTTTCTGAAGTGGATGGAAGCAGAGTGGCGCAGCGGGAGCGTGCTAGGCCCATAACCCAGAGGTCGATGGATCGAAACCATCCTCTGCTAAACAGTTTATTTTAAGTGCGAACAACATTTTTAAAAAATGTGTCGTTTCATGGGCATGTCTCAGTGCCATTATATATATTTTTTTACCTCTTCCAACAGTTCGTATAGGTCATACTGTTTACACAGTATCCCAGTGGCCTAAGACACTGGACTCCTAAGCCATGGATTGTGAGTTCTAGTCTTTTCTGAAGTGGATGGAAGCAGAGTGGAGCAGCGGGAGCGTGCTGGGCCCATAACCCAGAGGTCGATGGATCGAAACCATCCTCTGCTAAACAGTTTATTTTAAGTGCGAACAACATTTTTAAAAAATTTGTCGTTTCATGGGCATGTCTCAGTGCCATTATATATATTTTTTTTACCTCTTCCAACAGTTCGTATAGGTCATACTGTTTACACAGTATCCCAGTGGCCTAAGACACTGGACTCCTAAGCCATGGATTGTGAGTTCTAGTCTTTTCTGAAGTGGATGGAAGCAGAGTGGAGCAGCGGGAGCATGCTGGGCCCATAACCCAGAGGTCGATGGATCGAAACCATCCTCTGCTAAACAGTTTATTTTAAGTGCGAACAACATTTTTTAAAAATTTGTCGTTTCATGGGCATGTCTCAGTGCCATTATATATATTTTTTTTACCTCTTCCAACAGTTCGTATAGGTCATACTGTTTACACAGTATCCCAGTGGCCTAAGACACTGGACTCCTAAGCCATGGATTGTGAGTTCTAGTCTTTTCTGAAGTGGATGGAAGCAGAGTGGAGCAGCGGGAGCGTGCTGGGCCCATAACCCAGAGGTCGATGGATCGAAACCATCCTCTGCTAAACACTTTATTTTAAGTGCGAACAACATTTTTTTTAAATGTGTCGTTTCATGGGCATGTCTCAGTGCCATTATATATATTTTTTTACCTCTTCCAACAGTTCGTATAGGTCATACTGTTTACACAGTATCCCAGTGGCCTAAGACACTGGACTCCTAAGCCATGGATTGTGAGTTCTAGTCTTTTCTGAAGAGGATGGAAGCAGAGTGGAGCAGCGGGAGCGTGCTGGGCCCATAACCCAGAGGTCGATGGATCGAAACCATCTTCTGCTAAACAGTTTATTTTAAGTGCGAACAACATTTTTTTTAAATGTGTCGTTTCATGGGCATGTCTCAGTGCCATTATATATATTTTTTTACCTCTTCCAACAGTTCGTATAGGTCATACTGTTTACACAGTATCCCAGTGGCCTAAGACACTGGACTCCTAAGCCATGGATTGTGAGTTCTAGTCTTTTCTGAAGTGGATGGAAGCAGTGTGGCGCAGCGGGAGCGTGCTGGGCCCATAACCCAGAGGTCGATGGATCGAAACCATCCTCTGCTAAACAGTTTATTTTAAGTGCGAACAAAATTTTTAAAAAATGTGTCGTTTCATGGACATGTCTCAGTGCCATTATATATATTTTTTTACCTCTTCCAACAGTTCGTATAGGTCATACTGTTTACACAGTATCCCAGTGGCCTAAGACACTGGACTCCTAAGCCATGGATTGTGAGTTCTAGTCTTTTCTGAAGTGGATGGAAGCAGAGTGGAGCAGCGGGAGCGTGCTGGGCCCATAACCCAGAGGTCGATGGATCGAAACCATCTTCTGCTAAACAGTTTATTTTAAGTGCGAACAACATTTTTTTTAAATGTGTCGTTTCATGGGCATGTCTCAGTGCCATTATATATATTTTTTTACCTCTTCCAACAGATCGTATAGGTCATACTGTTTACACAGTATCCCAGTGGCCTAAGACACTGGACTCCTAAGCCATGGATTGTGAGTTCTAGCCTTTTCTGAAGTGGATGGAAGCAGAGTGGCGCAGCGGGAGCGTGCTGGGCCCATAACCCAGAGGTCGATGGATCGAAACCATCCTCTGCTAAACAGTTTATTTTAAGTGCAAACAACATTTTTTTAAAATGTGTCGTTTCATGGACATGTCTCAGTGCCATTATATATATTTTTTTACCTCTTCCAACAGTTCGTATAGGTCATACTGTTTACACAGTATCCCAGTGGCCTAAGACACTGGACTCCTAAGCCATGGATTGTGAGTTCTAGTCTTTTTTGAAGTGGATGGAAGCAGAGTGGAGCAGCGGGAGCGTGCTGGGCCCATAACCCAGAGGTCGATGGATCGAAACCATCTTCTGCTAAACAGTTTATATTAAGTGCGAACAACATTTTTTTTAAATGTGTCGTTTCATGGGCATGTCTCAGTGCCATTATATATATTTTTTTACCTCTTCCAACAGATCGTATAGGTCATACTGTTTACACAGTATCCCAGTGGCCTAAGACACTGGACTCCTAAGCCATGGATTGTGAGTTCTAGTCTTTTCTGAAGTGGATGGAAGCAGAGTGGCGCAGCGGGAGCGTGCTGGGCCAATAACCCAGAGGTCGATGGATCGAAACCATCCTCTGCTAAACAGTTTATTTTAAGTGCGAACAACATTTTTAAAAAATGTGTCGTTTCATGGGCATGTCTCAGTGCCATTATATATATTTTTTTACCTCTTCCAACAGTTCGTATAGGTCATACTGTTTACACAGTATCCCAGTGGCCTAAGACACTGGACTCCTAAGCCATGGATTGTGAGTTCTAGTCTTTTCTGAAGTGGATGGAAGCAGAGTGGAGCAGCGGGAGCGTGCTGGGCCCATAACCCAGAGGTCGATGGATCGAAACCATCCTCTGCTAAACAGTTTATTTTAAGTGCGAACAACATTTAAAAAAAATGTGTCATTTCATGGGCATGTCTCAGTGCCATTATATATATTTTTTTACCTATTCCAACAGATCGTATAGGTCATACTGTTTACACAGTATCCCAGTGGCCTAAGACACTGGACTCCTAAGCCATAGATTGTGAGTTCTAGCCTTTTCTGAAGTGGATGGAAGCAGAGTGGCGCAGCGGGAGCGTGCTGGGCCCATAACCCAGAGGTCGATGGATCGAAACCATCCTCTGCTAAACAGTTTATTTTAAGTGCGAACAACATTTTTAAAAAATGTGTCGTTTCATGGACATGTCTCAGTGCCATTATATATATTTTTTTACCTCTTCCAACAGTTCGTATAGGTCATACTGTTTACACAGTATCCCAGTGGCCTAAGACACTGGACTCCTAAGCCATGGATTGTGAGTTCTAGCCTTTTCTGAAGTGGATGGAAGCAGAGTGGCGCAGCGGGAGCGTGCTGGGCCCATAACCCAGAGGTCGATGGATCGAAACCATCCTCTGCTAAACAGTTTATTTTAAGTGCGAACAACATTTTTTAAAAATGTGTCGTTTCATGGACATGTCTCAGTGCCATTATATATATTTTTTTACCTCTTCCAACAGTTCGTATAGGTCATACTGTTTACACAGTATCCCAGTGGCCTAAGACACTGGACTCCTAAGCCATGGATTGTGAGTTCTAGTCTTTTCTGAAGTGGATGGAAGCAGAGTGGAGCAGCGGGAGCGTGCTGGGCCCATAACCCAGAGGTCGATGGATCGAAACCATCTTCTGCTAAACAGTTTATTTTAAGTGCGAACAACATTTTTTTTAAATGTGTCGTTTCATGGGCATGTCTCAGTGCCATTATATATATTTTTTTACCTCTTCCAACAGATCGTATAGGTCATACTGTTTACACAGTATCCCAGTGGCCTAAGACACTGGACTCCTAAGCCATGGATTGTGAGTTCTAGTCTTTTCTGAAGTGGATGGAAGCAGAGTGGAGCAGCGGGAGCGTGCTGGGCCCATAACCCAGAGGTCGATGGATCGAAACCATCCTCTGCTAAACAGTTTATTTTAAGTGCGAACAACATTTTTAAAAAATGTGTCGTTTCATGGACATGTCTCAGTGCCATTATATATATTTTTTTACCTCTTCCAACAGTTCGTATAGGTCATACTGTTTACACAGTATCCCAGTGGCCTAAGACACTGGACTCCTAAGCCATGGATTGTGAGTTCTAGTCTTTTCTGAAGTGGAGGGAAGCAGAGTGGCGCAGCGGGAGCGTGCTGGGCCCATAACCCAGAGGTCGATGGATCGAAACCATCCTCTGCTAAACAGCTTATTTTAAGTGCGAACAACATTTTAAAAAAATGTGTCGTTTCATGGGCATGTCTCAGTGCCATTATATATATTTTTTTACCTCTTCCAACAGTTCGTATAGGTCATACTGTTTACACAGTATCCCAGTGGCCTAAGACACTGGACTCCTAAGCCATGGATTGTGAGTTCTAGTCTTTTCTGAAGTGGCTGAGAGCAGAGTGGCGCAGCGGGAGCGTGCTGGGCCCATAACCCAGAGGTCGATGGATCGAAACCATCCTCTGCTGAACAGATTATTTTCAATAATGAAACGCAATCAGAAATTAGAAAGCTAAATTTCGTCTGCGTGTCTCAGTGCTCTCCAGTACACATTGTTTTTACTGCTTCTATCAGTTCATATTATTTGCAAAAGGTAGACAGTGCCCCAGTGGCCTAATGGATAAGGCACTGGCCTCCTAAGCCAGGGATTGTGGGTTCAAGTCCCATCTGGGGTGGCTGAAAGCAGAGTGGCTGGGCCCATAACCCAGAGGTCGATGGATCGAAACCATCCTCTGCTAAACAGTTTATTTTAAGTGCGAACAACATTTTAAAAAAATGTGTCATTTCATGGGCATGTCTCAGTGCCATTATATATATTTTTTTACCTCTTCCAACAGATCGTATAGGTCATACTGTTTACACAGTATCCCAGTGGCCTAAGACACTGGACTCCTAAGCCATGGATTGTGAGTTCTAGCCTTTTCTGAAGTGGATGGAAGCAGAGTGGCGCAGCGGGAGCGTGCTGGGCCCATAACCCAGAGGTCGATGGATCGAAACCATCCTCTGCTAAACAGTTTATTTTAAGTGCGAACAACATTTTAAAAAAATGTGTCGTTTCATGGACATGTCTCAGTGCCATTATATATATTTTTTTACCTCTTCCAACGGTTCGTATAGGTCATACTGTTTACACAGTATCCCAGTGGCCTAAGACACTGGACTCCTAAGCCATGGATTGTGAATTCTAGTCTTTTCTGAAGTGGATGGAAGCAGAGTGGAGCAGCGGGAGCGTGCTGGGCCCATAACCCAGAGGTCGATGGATCGAAACCATCTTCTGCTAAACAGTTTATTTTAAGTGCGAACAACATTTTTTTTAAATGTGTCGTTTCATGGGCATGTCTCAGTGCCATTATATATATTTTTTTACCTCTTCCAACAGATCGTATAGGTCATACTGTTTACACAGTATCCCAGTGGCCTAAGACACTGGACTACTAAGCCATGGATTGTGAGTTCTAGTCTTTTCTGAAGTGGATGGAAGCAGAGTGGCGCAGCGGGAGCGTGCTGGGCCCATAACCCAGAGGTCGATGGATCGAAACCATCCTCTGCTAAACAGTTTATTTTTTTACCTCTTCCAACAGTTCGAATAGGTCATACTGTTTACACAGTATCCCAGTGGCCTAAGACACTGGCCTCCTAAGCCAGGGATTGTGGGTTCAAGTCCCATCTGGGGTGGCTGGAAGCAGAGTGGCTGGGCCCATAACCCAGAGGTCGATGGATCGAAACCATCCTCTGCTAAACAGTTTATTTTAAGTGCGAACAACATTTTAAAAAAATGTGTCATTTCATGGGCATGTCTCAGTGCCATTATATATATTTTTTTACCTCTTCCAACAGATCGTATAGGTCATACTGTTTACACAGTATCCCAGTGGCCTAAGAAACTGGACTCCTAAGCCATGGATTGTGAGTTCTAGCCTTTTCTGAAGTGGATGGAAGCAGAGTGGCGCAGCGGGAGCGTGCTGGGCCCATAACCCAGAGGTCGATGGATCGAAACCATCCTCTGCTAAACAGTTTATTTTAAGTGCGAACAACATTTTAAAAAAATGTGTCGTTTCATGGACATGTCTCAGTGCCATTATATATATTTTTTTACCTCTTCCAACGGTTCGTATAGGTCATACTGTTTACACAGTATCCCAGTGGCCTAAGACACTGGACTCCTAAGCCATGGATTGTGAGTTCTAGTCTTTTCTGAAGTGGATGGAACCAGAGTGGAGCAGCGGGAGCGTGCTGGGCCCATAACCCAGAGGTCGATGGATCAAAACCATCTTCTGCTAAACAGTTTATTTTAAGTGCGAACAACATTTTTTTTAAATGTGTCGTTTTATGGGCATGTCTCAGTGCCATTATATATATTTTTTTACCTCTTCCAACAGATCGTATAGGTCATACTGTTTACACAGTATCCCAGTGGCCTAAGACACTGGACTCCTAAGCCATGGATTGTGAGTTCTAGTCTTTTCTGAAGTGGATGGAAGCAGAGTGGCGCAGCGGGAGGGTGCTGGGCCCATAACTCAGAGGTCGATGGATCGAAACCATCCTCTGCTAAACAGTTTATTTTAAGTGCGAACAACATTTTTAAAAAATGTGTCGTTTCATGGGCATGTCTCAGTGCCATTATATATATTTTTTTACCTCTTCCAACAGTTCGTATAGGTCATACTGTTTACACAGTATCCCAGTGGCCTAAGACACTGGACTCCTAAGCCATGGATTGTGAGTTCTAGCCTTTTCTGAAGTGGATGGAAGCAGAGTGGTGCAGCGGGAGCGTGCTGGGCCCATAACCCAGAGGTCGATGGATCGAAACCATCCTCTGCTAAACAGTTTATTTTAAGTGCGAACAACATTTAAAAAAAATGTGTCATTTCATGGGCATGTCTCAGTGCAATTATATATATTTTTTTACCTCTTCCAACAGATCGTATAGGTCATACTGTTTACACAGTATCCCAGTGGCCTAAGACACTGGACTCCTAAGCCATGGATTGTGAGTTCTAGTCTTTTCTGAAGTGGATGGAAGCAGAGTGGAGCAGCGGGAGCGTGCTGGGCCCATAACCCAGAGGTCGATGGATCGAAACCATCTTCTGCTAAACAGTTTATTTTAAGTGCGAACAACATTTTTTTTAAATGTGTCGTTTCATGGGCATGTCTCAGTGCCATTATATATATTTTTTTACCTCTTCCAACAGATCGTATAGGTCATACTGTTTACACAGTATCCCAGTGGCCTAAGACACTGGACTCCTAAGCCATGGATTGTGAGTTCTAGTCTTTTCTGAAGTGGATGGAAGCAGAGTGGCGCAGCGGGAGCGTGCTGGGCCCATATCCCAGAGGTCGATGGATCGAAACCATCATCTGCTAAACAGTTTATTTTTTTACCTCTTCCAACAGTTCGAATAGGTCATACTGTTTACACAGTATCCCAGTGGCCTAAGACACTGGCCTCCTAAGCCAGGGATTGTGGGTTGAAGTCCCATCTGGGGTGGCTGGAAGCAGAGTGGCTGGGCCCATAACCCAGAGGTCGATGGATCGAAACCATCCTCTGCTAAACAGTTTATTTTAAGTGCGAACAACATTTTTAAAAAATGTGTCGTTTCATGGACATGTCTCAGTGCCATTATATATATTTTTTTACCTCTTCCAACGGTTCGTATAGGTCATACTGTTTACACAGTATCCCAGTGGCCTAAGACACTGGACTCCTAAGCCATGGATTGTGAGTTCTAGTCTTTTCTGAAGTGGATGGAAGCAGAGTGGCGCAGCGGGAGCGTGCTGGGCCCATAACCCAGAGGTCGATGGATCGAAACCATCCTCTGCTAAACAGTTTATTTTTTTACCTCTTCCAACAGTTCGAATAGGTCATACTGTTTACACAGTATCCCAGTGGCCTAAGACACTGGCCTCCTAAGCCAGGGATTGTGGGTTCAAGTCCCATCTGGGGTGGCTGGAAGCAGAGTGGCTGGGCCCATAACCCAGAGGTCGATGGATCGAAACCATCCTCTGCTAAACAGTTTATTTTAAGTGCGAACAACATTTTAAAAAAATGTGTCATTTCATGGGCATGTCTCAGTGCCATTATATATATTTTTTTACCTCTTCCAACAGATCGTATAGGTCATACTGTTTACACAGTATCCCAGTGGCCTAAGACACTGGACTCCTAAGCCATGGATTGTGAGTTCTAGCCTTTTCTGAAGTGGATGGAAGCAGAGTGGCGCAGCGGGAGCGTGCTGGGCCCATAACCCAGAGGTCGATGGATCGAAACCATCCTCTGCTAAACAGTTTATTTTAAGTGCGAACAACATTTTAAAAAAATGTGTCGTTTCATGGACATGTCTCAGTGCCATTATATATATTTTTTTACCTCTTCCAACGGTTCGTATAGGTCATACTGTTTACACAGTATCCCAGTGGCCTAAGACACTGGACTCCTAAGCCATGGATTGTGAGTTCTAGTCTTTTCTGAAGTGGATGGAAGCAGAGTGGAGCAGCGGGAGCGTGCTGGGCCCATAACCCAGAGGTCGATGGATCAAAACCATCTTCTGCTAAACAGTTTATTTTAAGTGCGAACAACATTTTTTTTAAATGTGTCGTTTTATGGGCATGTCTCAGTGCCATTATATATATTTTTTTACCTCTTCCAACAGATCGTATAGGTCATACTGTTTACACAGTATCCCAGTGGCCTAAGACACTGGACTCCTAAGCCATGGATTGTGAGTTCTAGTCTTTTCTGAAGTGGATGGAAGCAGAGTGGCGCAGCGGGAGGGTGCTGGGCCCATAACCCAGAGGTCGATGGATCGAAACCATCCTCTGCTAAACAGTTTATTTTAAGTGCGAACAACATTTTTGAAAAATGTGTCGTTTCATGGGCATGTCTCAGTGCCATTATATATATTTTTTTACCTCTTCCAACAGTTCGTATAGGTCATACTGTTTACACAGTATCCCAGTGGCCTAAGACACTGGACTCCTAAGCCATGGATTGTGAGTTCTAGCCTTTTCTGAAGTGGATGGAAGCAGAGTGGTGCAGCGGGAGCGTGCTGGGCCCATAACCCAGAGGTCGATGGATCGAAACCATCCTCTGCTAAACAGTTTATTTTAAGTGCGAACAACATTTAAAAAAAATGTGTCATTTCATGGGCATGTCTCAGTGCAATTATATATATTTTTTTACCTCTTCCAACAGATCGTATAGGTCATACTGTTTACACAGTATCCCAGTGGCCTAAGACACTGGACTCCTAAGCCATGGATTGTGAGTTCTAGTCTTTTCTGAAGTGGATGGAAGCAGAGTGGAGCAGCGGGAGCGTGCTGGGCCCATAACCCAGAGGTCGATGGATCGAAACCATCTTCTGCTAAACAGTTTATTTTAAGTGCGAACAACATTTTTTTTAAATGTGTCGTTTCATGGGCATGTCTCAGTGCCATTATATATATTTTTTTACCTCTTCCAACAGATCGTATAGGTCATACTGTTTACACAGTATCCCAGTGGCCTAAGACACTGGACTCCTAAGCCATGGATTGTGAGTTCTAGTCTTTTCTGAAGTGGATGGAAGCAGAGTGGCGCAGCGGGAGCGTGCTGGGCCCATATCCCAGAGGTCGATGGATCGAAACCATCATCTGCTAAACAGTTTATTTTTTTACCTCTTCCAACAGTTCGAATAGGTCATACTGTTTACACAGTATCCCAGTGGCCTAAGACACTGGCCTCCTAAGCCAGGGATTGTGGTTTGAAGTCCCATCTGGGGTGGCTGGAAGCAGAGTGGCTGGGCCCATAACCCAGAGGTCGATGGATCGAAACCATCCTCTGCTAAACAGTTTATTTTAAGTGCGAACAACATTTTTAAAAAATGTGTCGTTTCATGGACATGTCTCAGTGCCATTATATATATTTTTTTACCTCTTCCAACGGTTCGTATAGGTCATACTGTTTACACAGTATCCCAGTGGCCTAACACACTGGACTCCTAAGCCATGGATTGTGAGTTCTAGTCTTTTCTGAAGTGGATGGAAGCAGAGTGGAGCAGCGGGAGCGTGCTGGGCCCATAACCCAGAGGTCGATGGATCGAAACCATCTTCTGCTAAACAGTTTATTTTAAGTGCGAACAACATTTTTTTTAAATGTGTCGTTTCATGGGCATGTCTCAGTGCCATTATATATTTTTTTTTACCTCTTCCAACAGATCGTATAGGTCATACTGTTTACACAGTATCCCAGTGGCCTAAGACACTGGACTCCTAAGCCATGGATTGTGAGTTCTAGTCTTTTCTGAAGTGGATGGAAGAAGAGTGGCGCAGCGGGAGCGTGCTGGGCCCATAACCCAGAGGTCGATGGATCGAAACCATCCTCTGCTAAACAGTTTATTTTAAGTGCGAACAACATTTTTAAAAAATTTGTCGTTTCATGGGCATGTCTCAGTGCCATTATATATATTTTTTTACCTCTTCCAACAGTTCGTATAGGTCATACTGTTTACACAGTATCCCAGTGGCCTAAGACACTGGACTCCTAAGCCATGGATTGTGAGTTCTAGCCTTTTCTGAAGTGGATGGAAGCAGAGTGGCGCAGCGGGAGCGTGCTGGGCCCATAACCCAGAGGTCGATGGATCGAAACCATCCTCTGCTAAACAGTTTATTTTAAGTGCGAACAACATTTTAAAAAAATGTGTCATTTCATGGGCATGTCTCAGTGCAATTATATATATTTTTTTACCTCTTCCAACAGATCGTATAGGTCATACTGTTTACACAGTATCCCAGTGGCCTAAGACACTGGACTCCTAAGCCATGGATTGTGAGTTCTAGTCTTTTCTGAAGTGGATGGAAGCAGAGTGGAGCAGCGGGAGTGTGCTGGGCCCATAACCCAGAGGTCGATGGATCGAAACCATCTTCTGCTAAACAGTTTATTTTAAGTGCGAACAACATTTTTTTTAAATGTGTCGTTTCATGGGCATGTCTCAGTGCCATTATATATATTTTTTTACCTCTTCCAACAGATCGTATAGGTCATACTGTTAACACAGTATCCCAGTGGCCTAAGACACTGGACTCCTAAGCCATGGATTGTGAGTTCTAGTCTTTTCTGAAGTGGATGGAAGCAGAGTGGCGCAGCGGGAGCGTGCTGGGCCCATAACCCAGAGGTCGATGGATCGAAACCATCCTCTGCTAAACAGTTTATTTTTTTTACCTCTTCCAACAGTTCGAATAGGTCATACCGTTTACACAGTATCCCAGTGGCCTAAGACACTGGCCTCCTAAGCCAGGGATTGTGGGTTCAAGTCCCATCTGGGGTGGCTGGAAGCAGAGTGGCTGGGCCCATAACCCAGAGGTCGATGGATCGAAACCATCCTCTGCTAAACAGTTTATTTTAAGTGCGAACAACATTTTAAAAAAATGTGTCATTTCATGGGCATGTCTCAGTGCCATTATATATATTTTTTTACCTCTTCCAACAGATCGTATAGGTCATACTGTTTACACAGTATCCCAGTGGCCTAAGACACTGGACTCCTAAGCCATGGATTGTGAGTTCTAGCCTTTTCTGAAGTGGATGGAAGCAGAGTGGCGCAGCGGGAGCGTGCTGGGCCCATAACCCAGAGGTCGATGGATCGAAACCATCCTCTGCTAAACAGTTTATTTTAAGTGCGAACAACATTTTAAAAAAATGTGTCGTTTCATGGACATGTCTCAGTGCCATTATATATATTTTTTTACCTCTTCCAACGGTTCGTATAGGTCATACTGTTTACACAGTATCCCAGTGGCCTAAGACACTGGACTCCTAAGCCATGGATTGTGAGTTCTAGTCTTTTCTGAAGTGGATGGAAGCAGAGTGGAGCAGCGGGAGCGTGCTGGGCCCATAACCCAGAGGTCGATGGATAGAAACCATCTTCTGCTAAACAGTTTATTTTAAGTGCGAACAACATTTTTTTTAAATGTGTCGTTTTATGGGCATGTCTCAGTGCCATTATATATTTTTTTTTACCTCTTCCAACAGATCGTATAGGTCATACTGTTTACACAGTATCCCAGTGGCCTAAGACACTGGACTCCTAAGCCATGGATTGTGAGTTCTAGTCTTTTCTGAAGTGGATGGAAGCAGAGTGGCGCAGCGGGAGGGTGCTGGGCCCATAACCCAGAGGTCGATGGATCGAAACCATCCTCTGCTAAACAGTTTATTTTAAGTGCGAACAACATTTTTAAAAAATGTGTCGTTTCATGGGCATGTCTCAGTGCCATTATATATATTTTTTTACCTCTTCCAACAGTTCGTATAGGTCATACTGTTTACACAGTATCCCAGTGGCCTAAGACACTGGACTCCTAAGCCATGGATTGTGAGTTCTAGCCTTTTCTGAAGTGGATGGAAGCAGAGTGGCGCAGCGGGAGCGTGCTGGGCCCATAACCCAGAGGTCGATGGATCGAAACCATCCTCTGCTAAACAGTTTATTTTAAGTGCGAACAACATTTTAAAAAAATGTGTCATTTCATGGGCATGTCTCAGTGCAATTATATATATTTTTTTACCTCTTCCAACAGATCGTATAGGTCATACTGTTTACACAGTATCCCAGTGGCCTAAGACACTGGACTCCTAAGCCATGGATTGTGAGTTCTAGTCTTTTCTGAAGTGGATGGAAGCAGAGTGGAGCAGCGGGAGCGTGCTGGGCCCATAACCCAGAGGTCGATGGATCGAAACCATCTTCTGCTAAACAGTTTATTTTAAGTGCGAACAACATTTTTTTTAAATGTGTCGTTTCATGGGCATGTCTCAGTGCCATTATATATATTTTTTTACCTCTTCCAACAGATCGTATAGGTCATACTGTTTACACAGTATCCCAGTGGCCTAAGACGCTGGACTCCTAAGCCATGGATTGTGAGTTCTAGTCTTTTCTGAAGTGGATGGAAGCAGAGTGGCGCAGCGGGAGCGTGCTGGGCCCATAACCCAGAGGTCGATGGATCGAAACCATCATCTGCTAAACAGTTTATTTTTTTACCTCTTCCAACAGTTCGAATAGGTCATACTGTTTACACAGTATCCCAGTGGCCTAAGACACTGGCCTCCTAAGCCAGGGATTGTGGGTTGAAGTCCCATCTGGGGTGGCTGGAAGCAGAGTGGCTGGGCCCATAACCCAGAGGTCGATGGATCGAAACCATCCTCTGCTAAACAGTTTATTTTAAGTGCGAACAACATTTTTAAAAAATGTGTCGTTTCATGGACATGTCTCAGTGCCATTATATATATTTTTTTACCTCTTCCAACGGTTCGTATAGGTCATACTGTTTACACAGTATCCCAGTGGCCTAAGACACTGGACTCCTAAGCCATGGATTGTGAGTTCTAGTCTTTTCTGAAGTGGATGGAAGCAGAGTGGAGCAGCGGGAGCGTGCTGGGCCCATAACCCAGAGGTCGATGGATAGAAACCATCTTCTGCTAAACAGTTTATTTTAAGTGCGAACAACATTTTTTTTAAATGTGTCGTTTTATGGGCATGTCTCAGTGCCATTATATATTTTTTTTTACCTCTTCCAACAGATCGTATAGGTCATACTGTTTACACAGTATCCCAGTGGCCTAAGACACTGGACTCCTAAGCCATGGATTGTGAGTTCTAGTCTTTTCTGAAGTGGATGGAAGCAGAGTGGCGCAGCGGGAGGGTGCTGGGCCCATAACCCAGAGGTCGATGGATCGAAACCATCCTCTGCTAAACAGTTTATTTTAAGTGCGAACAACATTTTTAAAAAATGTGTCGTTTCATGGGCATGTCTCAGTGCCATTATATATATTTTTTTACCTCTTCCAACAGTTCGTATAGGTCATACTGTTTACACAGTATCCCAGTGGCCTAAGACACTGGACTCCTAAGCCATGGATTGTGAGTTCTAGCCTTTTCTGAAGTGGATGGAAGCAGAGTGGCGCAGCGGGAGCGTGCTGGGCCCATAACCCAGAGGTCGATGGATCGAAACCATCCTCTGCTAAACAGTTTATTTTAAGTGCGAACAACATTTTAAAAAAATGTGTCATTTCATGGGCATGTCTCAGTGCAATTATATATATTTTTTTACCTCTTCCAACAGATCGTATAGGTCATACTGTTTACACAGTATCCCAGTGGCCTAAGACACTGGACTCCTAAGCCATGGATTGTGAGTTCTAGTCTTTTCTGAAGTGGATGGAAGCAGAGTGGAGCAGCGGGAGCGTGCTGGGCCCATAACCCAGAGGTCGATGGATCGAAACCATCCTCTGCTAAACAGTTTATTTTAAGTGCGAACAACATTTTAAAAAAATGTGTCGTTTCATGGACATGTCTCAGTGCCATTGTATATATTTTTTTACCTCTTCCAACGGTTCGTATAGGTCATACTGTTTACACAGTATCCCAGTGGCCTAAGACACTGGACTCCTAAGCCATGGATTGTGAGTTCTAGTCTTTTCTGAAGTGGATGGAAGCAGAGTGGAGCAGCGGGAGCGTGCTGGGCCCATAACCCAGAGGTCGATGGATAGAAACCATCTTCTGCTAAACAGTTTATTTTAAGTGCGAACAACATTTTTTTTAAATGTGTCGTTTTATGGGCATGTCTCAGTGCCATTATATATTTTTTTTTACCTCTTCCAACAGATCGTATAGGTCATACTGTTTACACAGTATCCCAGTGGCCTAAGACACTGGACTCCTAAGCCATGGATTGTGAGTTCTAGTCTTTTCTGAAGTGGATGGAAGCAGAGTGGCGCAGCGGGAGGGTGCTGGGCCCATAACCCAGAGGTCGATGGATCGAAACCATCCTCTGCTAAACAGTTTATTTTAAGTGCGAACAACATTTTTAAAAAATGTGTCGTTTCATGGGCATGTCTCAGTGCCATTATATATATTTTTTTACCTCTTCCAACAGTTCGTATAGGTCATACTGTTTACACAGTATCCCAGTGGCCTAAGACACTGGACTCCTAAGCCATGGATTGTGAGTTCTAGCCTTTTCTGAAGTGGATGGAAGCAGAGTGGCGCAGCGGGAGCGTGCTGGGCCCATAACCCAGAGGTCGATGGATCGAAACCATCCTCTGCTAAACAGTTTATTTTAAGTGCGAACAACATTTTAAAAAAATGTGTCATTTCATGGGCATGTCTCAGTGCAATTATATATATTTTTTTACCTCTTCCAACAGATCGTATAGGTCATACTGTTTACACAGTATCCCAGTGGCCTAAGACACTGGACTCCTAAGCCATGGATTGTGAGTTCTAGTCTTTTCTGAAGTGGATGGAAGCAGAGTGGAGCAGCGGGAGCGTGCTGGGCCCATAACCCAGAGGTCGATGGATCGAAACCATCTTCTGCTAAACAGTTTATTTTAAGTGCGAACAACATTTTTTTTAAATGTGTCGTTTCATGGGCATGTCTCAGTGCCATTATATATATTTTTTTACCTCTTCCAACAGATCGTATAGGTCATACTGTTTACACAGTATCCCAGTGGCATAAGACGCTGGACTCCTAAGCCATGGATTGTGAGTTCTAGTCTTTTCTGAAGTGGATGGAAGCAGAGTGGCGCAGCGGGAGCGTGCTGGGCCCATAACCCAGAGGTCGATGGATCGAAACCATCATCTGCTAAACAGTTTATTTTTTTACCTCTTCCAACAGTTCGAATAGGTCATACTGTTTACACAGTATCCCAGTGGCCTAAGACACTGGCCTCCTAAGCCAGGGATTGTGGGTTGAAGTCCCATCTGGGGTGGCTGGAAGCAGAGTGGCTGGGCCCATAACCCAGAGATCGATGGATCGAAACCATCCTCTGCTAAACAGTTTATTTTAAGTGCGAACAACATTTTTAAAAAATGTGTCGTTTCATGGACATGTCTCAGTGCCATTATATATATTTTTTTACCTCTTCCAACGGTTCGTATAGGTCATACTGTTTACACAGTATCCCAGTGGCCTAAGACACTGGACTCCTAAGCCATGGATTGTGAGTTCTAATCTTTTCTGAAGTGGATGGAAGCAGAGTGGAGCAGCGGGAGCGTGCTGGGCCCATAACCCAGAGGTCGATGGATCGAAACCATCTTCTGCTAAACAGTTTATTTTAAGTGCGAACAACATTTTTTTTAAATGTGTCGTTTCATGGGCATGTCTCAGTGCCATTATATATATTTTTTTACCTCTTCCAACAGTTCGTATAGGTCATACTGTTTACACAGTATCCCAGTGGCCTAAGACACTGGACTCCTAAGTCATGGATTGTGAGTTCTAGTCTTTTCTGAAGTGGATGGAAGCAGAGTGGAGCAGCGGGAGCGTGCTGGGCCCATAACCCAGAGGTCGATGGATCGAAACCATCTTCTGCTAAACAGTTTATTTTAAGTGCGAACAACATTTTTTTTAAATGTGTCGTTTCATGGGCATGTCTCAGTGCCATTATATATATTTTTTTACCTCTTCCAACAGATCGTATAGGTCATACTGTTTACACAGTATCCCAGTGGCCTAAGACACTGGACTCCTAAGCCATGGATTGTGAGTTCTAGTCTTTTCTGAAGTGGATGGAAGCAGAGTGGCGCAGCGGGAGCGTGCTGGGCCCATAACCCAGAGGTCGATGGATCGAAACCATCCTCTGCTAAACAGTTTATTTTAAGTGCGAACAACATTTTTAAAAAATGTGTCATTTCATGGGCATGTCTCAGTGCCATTATATATATTTTTTTACCTCTTCCAACAGATCGTATAGGTCATACTGTTTACACAGTATCCCAGTGGCCTAAGACACTGGACTCCTAAGCCATGGATTGTGAGTTCTAGCCTTTTCTGAAGTGGATGGAAGCAGAGTGGCTGGGCCCATAACCCAGAGGTCGATGGATCGAAACCATCCTCTGCTAAACAGTTTATTTTAAGTGCGAACAACATTTTTAAAAAATGTGTCATTTCATGGGCATGTCTCAGTGCCATTATATATATTTTTTTACCTCTTCCAACAGATCGTATAGGTCATACTGTTTACACAGTATCCCAGTGGCCTAAGACACTGGACTCCTAAGCCATGGATTGTGAGTTCTAGCCTTTTCTGAAGTGGATGGAAGCAGAGTGGCGCAGCGGGAGCGTGCTGGGCCCATAACCCAGAGGTCGATGGATCGAAGCCATCCTCTGCTAAACAGTTTATTTTAAGTGCGAACAACATTTTAAAAAAATGTGTCGTTTCATGGACATGTCTCAGTGCCATTATATATATTTTTTTACCTCTTCCAACAGTTCGTATAGGTCATACTGTTTACACAGTATCCCAGTGGCCTAAGACACTGGACTCCTAAGCCATGGATTGTGAGTTCTAGTCTTTTCTGCAGTGGATGGAAGCAGAGTGGCGCAGCGGGAGCGTGCTGGACCCTTAACCCAGAGGTCGATGGATCGAAACCATCTTCTGCTAAACAGTTTATTTTAAGTGCGAACAACATTTTTTTTAAATGTGTCGTTTCATGGGCATGTCTCAGTGCCATTATATATATTTTTTTACCTCTTCCAACAGATCGTATAGGTCATACTGTTTACACAGTATCCCAGTGGCCTAAGACACTGGACTCCTAAGCCATGGATTGTGAGTTCTAATCTTTTCTGAAGTGGATGGAAGCAGAGTGGCGCAGCGGGAGCGTGCTGGGCCCATAACCCAGCGGTCGATGGATCGAAACCATCCTCTGCTAAACAGTTTATTTTAAGTGCGAACAACATTTTTTTTAAATGTGTCGTTTCATGGGCATGTCTCAGTGCCATTATATATATTTTTTTACCTCTTCCAACAGTTCGTATAGGTCATACTGTTTACACAGTATCCCAGTGGCCTAAGACACTGGACTCCTAAGTCATGGATTGTGAGTTCTAGTCTTTTCTGAAGTGGATGGAAGCAGAGTGGAGCAGCGGGAGCGTGCTGGGCCCATAACCCAGAGGTCGATGGATCGAAACCATCTTCTGCTAAACAGTTTATTTTAAGTGCGAACAACATTTTTTTTAAATGTGTCGTTTCATGGGCATGTCTCAGTGCCATTATATATATTTTTTTACCTCTTCCAACAGTTCGTATAGGTCATACTGTTTACACAGTATCCCAGTGGCCTAAGACACTGGACTCCTAAGCCATGGATTGTGAGTTCTAGTCTTTTCTGAAGTGGATGGAAGCAGAGTGGCGCAGCGGGAGCGTGCTGGGCCCATAACCCAGAGGTCGATGGATCGAAACCATCCTCTGCTAAACAGTTTATTTTAAGTGCGAACAACATTTTTAAAAAATGTGTCATTTCATGGGCATGTCTCAGTGCCATTATATATATTTTTTTACCTCTTCCAACAGATCGTATAGGTCATACTGTTTACACAGTATCCCAGTGGCCTAAGACACTGGACTCCTAAGCCATGGATTGTGAGTTCTAGCCTTTTCTGAAGTGGATGGAAGCAGAGTGGCTGGGCCCATAACCCAGAGGTCGATGGATCGAAACCATCCTCTGCTAAACAGTTTATTTTAAGTGCGAACAACATTTTTAAAAAATGTGTCGTTTCATGGACATGTCTCAGTGCCATTATATATATTTTTTTACCTCTTCCAACAGTTCGTATAGGTCATACTGTTTACACAGTATCCCAGTGGCCTAAGACACTGGACTCCTAAGCCATGGATTGTGAGTTCTAGTCTTTTCTGCAGTGGATGGAAGCAGAGTGGCGCAGCGGGAGCGTGCTGGACCCTTAACCCAGAGGTCGATGGATCGAAACCATCTTCTGCTAAACAGTTTATTTTAAGTGCGAACAACATTTTTTTTAAATGTGTCGTTTCATGGGCATGTCTCAGTGCCATTATATATATTTTTTTACCTCTTCCAACAGATTGTATAGGTCATACTGTTTACACAGTATCCCAGTGGCCTAAGACACTGGACTCCTAAGCCATGGATTGTGAGTTCTAATCTTTTTTGAAGTGGATGGAAGCAGAGTGGCGCAGCGGGAGCGTGCTGGGCCCATAACCCAGCGGTCGATGGATCGAAACCATCCTCTGCTAATCAGTTTATTTTAAGTGCGAACAACATTTTTAAAAAATGTGTCGTTTCATGGGCATGTCTCAGTGCCATTATATATATTTTTTTACCTCTTCCAACAGTTCGTATAGGTCATACTGTTTACACAGTATCCCAGTGGCCTAAGACACTGGACTCCTAAGCCATGGATTGTGAGTTCTAGTCTTTTCTGAAGTGGATGGAAGCAGAGTGGAGCAGCGGGAGCGTGCTGGGCCCATAACCCAGAGGTCGATGGATCGAAACCATCCTCTGCTAAACAGTTTATTTTAAGTGCGAACAACATTTTTAAAAAATGTGTCGTTTCATGGGCATGTCTCAGTGCCATTATATATATATTTTTTTACCTCTTCCAACAGTTCGTATAGGTCATACTGTTTACACAGTATCCCAGTGGCCTAAGACACTGGACTCCTAAGCCATGGATTGTGAGTTCTAGTCTTTTCTGAAGTGGATGGAAGCAGAGTGGAGCAGCGGGAGCGTGCTGGGCCCATAACCCAGAGGTCGATGGATCGAAACCATCCTCTGCTAAACACTTTATTTTAAGTGCGAACAACATTTTTTAAAAATGTGTCGTTTCATGGGCATGTCTCAGTGCCATTATATATATTTTTTTACCTCTTCCAACAGATCGTATAGGTCATACTGTTTACACAGTATCCCAGTGGCCTAAGACACTGGACTCCTAAGCCATGGATTGTGAGTTCTAGTCTTTTCTGAAGTGGCTGAGAGCAGAGTGGCGCAGCGGGAGCGTGCTGGGCCCATAACCCAGAGGTCGATGGATCGAAACCATCCTCTGCTAAACAGATTATTTTCAAAAATGAAACGCAATCAGAAATAAGAAAGCTACATTTCATTTGCGTGTCTGCGTGTCTCAGTGCTCTCCAGTACACATTGTTTTTACTGCTTCTATCAGTTCATACTATTTGCAAAAGGTAGACAGTGCCCCAGTGCCCTAATGGATAAGGCACTGGCCTCCTAAGCCAGGGATTGTGGGTTCAAGTCCCATCTGGGGTGGCTGGAAGCAGAGTGGATGGGCCCATAACCCAGAGGTCGATGGATCGAAACCATCCTCTGCTAAACAGTTTATTTTAAGTGCGAACAACATTTTTAAAAAATGTGTCGTTTCATGGGCATGTCTCAGTGCCATTATATATATTTTTTTACCTCTTCCAACAGATCGTATAGGTCATACTGTTTACACAGTATCCCAGTGGCCTAAGACACTGGACTCCTAAGCCATGGATTGTGAGTTCTAGCCTTTTCTGAAGTGGATGGAAGCAGAGTGGCGCAGCGGGAGCGTGCTGGGCCCATAACCCAGAGGTCGATGGATCGAAACCATCCTCTGCT
This sequence comes from Oncorhynchus mykiss, assembly GCF_057628025.1. Taxonomy (NCBI): domain Eukaryota; kingdom Metazoa; phylum Chordata; class Actinopteri; order Salmoniformes; family Salmonidae; genus Oncorhynchus; species Oncorhynchus mykiss. The sequence goes on from NC_143028.1 coordinate 10,031,697, forward strand.
AAACAGTTTATTTTAAGTGCGAACAACATTTTTAAAAAATGTGTCGTTTCATGGACATGTCTCAGTGCCATTATATATATTTTTTTACCTCTTCCAACAGTTCGTATAGGTCATACTGTTTACACAGTATCCCAGTGGCCTAGGACACTGGACTCCTAAGCCATGGATTGTGAGTTCTAGTCTTTTCTGAAGTGGATGGAAGCAGAGTGGAGCAGAGGGAGCGTGCTGGGCCCATAACCCAGAGGTCGATGGATCGAAACCATCCTCTGCTAAACAGATTATTTTCAAAAATGAAACGCAATCAGAAATTAGAAAGCTACATTTCATTTGCGTGTCTCAGTGCTCTCCAGTACACATTGTTTTTACTGCTTCTATCAGTTCATACTATTTGCAAAAAGGTAGACAGTGCCCCAGTGGCCTAATGGATAAGGCACTGGCCTCCTAAGCCAGGGATTGTGGGTTCAAGTCCCATCTGGGGTGGCTGGAAGCAGAGTGGCTGGGCCCATAACCCAGAGGTCGATGGATTGAAACCATCCTCTGCTAAACAGTTTATTTTAAGTGCGAACAACATTTTTAAAAAAATTGTCATTTCATGGGCATGTCTCAGTGCCATTATATATATTTTTTTACCTCTTCCAACAGATCGTATAGGTCATACTGTTTACACAGTATCCCAGTGGCCTAAGACACTGGACTCCTAAGCCATGGATTGTGAGTTCTAGCCTTTTCTGAAGTGGATGGAAGCAGAGTGGCGCAGCGGGAACGTGCTGGGCCCATAACCCAGAGGTCGATGGATCGAAACCATCCTCTGCTAAACAGTTTATTTTTTTACCTCTTCCAACAGTTCGAATAGGTCATACTGTTTACACAGTATCCCAGTGGCCTAAGACACTGGCCTCCTAAGCCAGGGATTGTGGGTTCAAGTCCCATCTGGGGTGGCTGGAAGCAGAGTGGCTGGGCCCATAACCCAGAGGTCGATGGATCGAAACCATCCTCTGCTAAACAGTTTATTTTAAGTGCGAACAACATTTTTAAAAAATGTGTCATTTCATGGACATGTCTCAGTGCCATTATATATATTTTTTTACCTCTTCCAACAGTTCGTATAGGTCATACTGTTTACACAGTATCCCAGTGGCCTAAGACACTGGACTCCTAAGCCATGGATTGTGAGTTCTAGTCTTTTCTGAAGTGGATGGAAGCAGAGTGGAGCAGCGGGAGCGTGCTGGGCCCATAACCCAGAGGTCGATGGATCGAAACCATCTTCTGCTAAACAGTTTATTTTAAGTGCGAACAACATTTTTTTTAAATGTGTCGTTTCATGGGCATGTCTCAGTGCCATTATATATATTTTTTTACCTCTTCCAACAGATCGTATAGGTCATACTGTTTACACAGTATCCCAGTGGCCTAAGACACTGGACTCCTAAGCCATGGATTGTGAGTTCTAGTCTTTTCTGAAGTGGATGGAAGCAGAGTGGAGCAGCGGGAGCGTGCTGGGCCCATAACCCAGAGGTCGATGGATCGAAACCATCCTCTGCTAAACAGTTTATTTTAAGTGCGAACAACATTTTTAAAAAAATGTGTCATTTCATGGGCATGTCTCAGTGCCATTATATATATTTTTTTACCTCTTCCAACAGATCGTATAGGTCATACTGTTAACACAGTATCCCAGTGGCCTAAGACACTGGACTCCTAAGCCATGGATTGTGAGTTCTAGCCTTTTCTGAAGTGGATGGAAGCAGAGTGGCTGGGCCCATAACCCAGAGGTCGATGGATCGAAACCATCCTCTGCTAAACAGTTTATTTTAAGTGCGAACAACATTTTTAAAAAATGTGTCATTTCATGGGCATGTCTCAGTGCCATTATATATATTTTTTTACCTCTTCCAACAGATCGTATAGGTCATACTGTTTACACAGTATCCCAGTGGCCTAAGACACTGGACTCCTAAGCCATGGATTGTGAGTTCTAGTCTTTTCTGAAGTGGATGGAAGCAGAGTGGAGCAGCGGGAGCGTGCTGGGCCCATAACCCAGAGGTCGATGGATCGAAACCATCTTCTGCTAAACAGTTTATTTTAAGTGCGAACAACATTTTTTTTAAATGTGTCGTTTCATGGGCATGTCTCAGTGCCATTATATATATTTTTTTACCTCTTCCAACAGATCGTATAGGTCATACTGTTTACACAGTATCCCAGTGGCCTAAGACACTGGACTCCTAAGCCATGGATTGTGAGTTCTAGTCTTTTCTGAAGTGGATGGAAGCAGAGTGGAGCAGCGGGAGCGTGCTGGGCCCATAACCCAGAGGTCGATTGATCGAAACCATCTTCTGCTAAACAGTTTATTTTAAGTGCGAACAACATTTTTTTTAAATGTGTCGTTTCATGGGCATGTCTCAGTGCCATTATATATATTTTTTTACCTCTTCCAACAGATCGTATAGGTCATACTGTTTACACAGTATCCCAGTGGCCTAAGACACTGGACTCCTAAGCCATGGATTGTGAGTTCTAGTCTTTTCTGAAGTGGATGGAAGCAGAGTGGCGCAGCGGGAGCGTGCTGGGCCCATAACCCAGAGGTCGATGGATCGAAACCATCCTCTGCTAAACAGTTTATTTTTTTACCTCTTCCAACAGTTCGAATAGGTCATACTGTTTACACAGTATCCCAGTGGCCTAAGACACTGGCCTCCTAAGCCAGGGATTGTGGGTTCAAGTCCCATCTGGGGTGGCTGGAAGCAGAGTGGCTGGGCCCATAACCCAGAGGTCAATGGATCGAAACCATCCTCTGCTAAACAGTTTATTTTAAGTGCGAACAACATTTAAAAAAAATGTGTCATTTCATGGGCATGTCTCAGTGCCATTATATATATTTTTTTACCTCTTCCAACAGATCGTATAGGTCATACTGTTTACACAGTATCCCAGTGGCCTAAGACACTGGACTCCTAAGCCATGGATTGTGAGTTCTAGCCTTTTCTGAAGTGGATGGAAGCAGAGTGGCGCAGCGGGAGCGTGCTGGGCCCATAACCCAGAGGTCGATGGATCGAAACCATCCTCTGCTAAACAGTTTATTTTAAGTGCGAACAACATTTTTAAAAAATGTGTCGTTTCATGGACATGTCTCAGTGCCATTATATATATTTTTTTACCTCTTCCAACAGTTCATATAGGTCATACTGTTTACACAGTATCCCAGTGGCCTAAGACACTGGACTCCTAAGCCATGGATTGTGAGTTCTAGTCTTTTCTGAAGTGGATGGAAGCAGAGTGGAGCAGTGGGAGCGTGCTGGGCCCATAACCCAGAGGTCGATGGATCGAAACCATCTTCTGCTAAACAGTTTATTTTAAGTGCGAACAACATTTTTTTTAAATGTGTCGTTTCATGGGCATGTCTCAGTGCCATTATATATATTTTTTTACCTCTTCCAACAGATCGTATAGGTCATACTGTTTACACAGTATCCCAGTGGCCTAAGACACTGGACTCCTAAGCCATGGATTGTGAGTTCTAGTCTTTTCTGAAGTGGATGGAAGCAGAGTGGCGCAGCGGGAGCGTGCTGGGCCCATAACCCAGAGGTCGATGGATCGAAACCATCCTCTGCTAAACAGTTCATTTTTTTACCTCTTCCAACAGTTCGAATAGGTCATACTGTTTACACAGTATCCCAGTGGCCTAAGACACTGGCCTCCTAAGCCAGGGATTGTGGGTTCAAGTCCCATCTGGGGTGGCTGGAAGCAGAGTGGCTGGGCCCATAACCCAGAGGTCGATGGATCGAAACCATCCTCTGCCAAACAGTTTATTTTAAGTGCGAACAACATTTAAAAAAAATGTGTCATTTCATGGGCATGTCTCAGTGCCATTATATATATTTTTTTACCTCTTCCAACAGATCGTATAGGTCATACTGTTTACACAGTATCCCAGTGGCCTAAGACACTGGACTCCTAAGCCATGGATTGTGAGTTCTAGCCTTTTCTGAAGTGGATGGAAGCAGAGTGGCGCAGCGGGAGCGTGCTGGGCCCATAACCCAGAGGTCGATGGATCGAAACCATCCTCTGCTAAACAGTTTATTTTAAGTGCGAACAACATTTTTAAAAAATGTGTCGTTTCATGGACATGTCTCAGTGCCATTATATATATTTTTTTACCTCTTCCAACAGTTCGTATAGGTCATACTGTTTACACAGTATCCCAGTGGCCTAAGACACTGGACTCCTAAGCCATGGATTGTGAGTTCTAGTCTTTTCTGAAGTGGATGGAAGCAGAGTGGAGCAGCGGGAGCGTGCTGGGCCCATAACCCAGAAGTCGATGGATCGAAACCATCTTCTGCTAAACAGTTTATTTTAAGTGCGAACAACATTTTTTTTAAATGTGTCGTTTCATGGGCATGTCTCAGTGCCATTATATATATTTTTTTACCTCTTCCAACAGATCGTATAGGTCATACTGTTTACACAGTATCCCAGTGGCCTAAGACACTGGACTCCTAAGCCATGGATTGTGAGTTCTAGTCTTTTCTGAAGTGGATGGAAGCAGAGTGGAGCAGCGGGAGCGTGCTGGGCCCATAACCCAGAGGTCGATGGATCGAAACCATCCTCTGCTAAACAGTTTATTTTAAGTGCGAACAACATTTTTAAAAAATGTGTCGTTTCATGGACATGTCTCAGTGCCATTATATATATTTTTTTACCTCTTCCAACAGTTCGTATAGGTCATACTGTTTACACAGTATCCCAGTGGCCTAAGACACTGGACTCCTAAGCCATGGATTGTGAGTTCTAGTCTTTTCTGAAGTGGATGGAAGCAGAGTGGAGCAGCGGGAGCGTGCTGGGCCCATAACCCAGAGGTCGATGGATCGAAACCATCTTCTGCTAAACAGTTTATTTTAAGTGCGAACAACATTTTTTTTAAATGTGTCGTTTCATGGGCATGTCTCAGTGCCATTATATATATTTTTTTACCTCTTCCAACAGATCGTATAGGTCATACTGTTTACACAGTATCCCAGTGGCCTAAGACACTGGACTCCTAAGCCATGGATTGTGAGTTCTAGCCTTTTCTGAAGTGGATGGAAGCAGAGTGGCGCAGCGGGAGCGTGCTGGGCCCATAACCCAGAGGTCGATGGATCGAAACCATCCTCTGCTAAACAGTTTATTTTAAGTGCGAACAACATTTTTAAAAAATGTGTCGTTTCATGGACATGTCTCAGTGCCATTATATATATTTTTTTACCTCTTCCAACAGTTCGTATAGGTCATACTGTTTACACAGTATCCCAGTGGCCTAAGACACTGGACTCCTAAGCCATGGATTGTGAGTTCTAGTCTTTTCTGAAGTGGATGGAAGCAGAGTGGAGCAGTGGGAGCGTGCTGGGCCCATAACCCAGAGGTCGATGGATCGAAACCATCTTCTGCTAAACAGTTTATTTTAAGTGCGAACAACATTTTTTTTAAATGTGTCGTTTCATGGGCATGTCTCAGTGCCATTATATATATTTTTTTACCTCTTCCAACAGATCGTATAGGTCATACTGTTTACACAGTATCCCAGTGGCCTAAGACACTGGACTCCTAAGCCATGGATTGTGAGTTCTAGTCTTTTCTGAAGTGGATGGAAGCAGAGTGGCGCAGCGGGAGCGTGCTGGGCCCATAACCCAGAGGTCGATGGATCGAAACCATCCTCTGCTAAACAGTTCATTTTTTTACCTCTTCCAACAGTTCGAATAGGTCATACTGTTTACACAGTATCCCAGTGGCCTAAGACACTGGCCTCCTAAGCCAGGGATTGTGGGTTCAAGTCCCATCTGGGGTGGCTGGAAGCAGAGTGGCTGGGCCCATAACCCGGAGGTCGATGGATCGAAACCATCCTCTGCTAAACAGTTTATTTTAAGTGCGAACAACATTTAAAAAAAATGTGTCATTTCATGGGCATGTCTCAGTGCCATTATATATATTTTTTTACCTCTTCCAACAGATCGTATAGGTCATACTGTTTACACAGTATCCCAGTGGCCTAAGACACTGGACTCCTAAGCCATGGATTGTGAGTTCTAGCCTTTTCTGAAGTGGATGGAAGCAGAGTGGCGCAGCGGGAGCGTGCTGGGCCCATAACCCAGAGGTCGATGGATCGAAACCATCCTCTGCTAAACAGTTTATTTTAAGTGCGAACAACATTTTTAAAAAATGTGTCGTTTCATGGACATGTCTCAGTGCCATTATATATATTTTTTTACCTCTTCCAACAGTTCGTATAGGTCATACTGTTTACACAGTATCCCAGTGGCCTAAGACACTGGACTCCTAAGCCATGGATTGTGAGTTCTAGTCTTTTCTGAAGTGGATGGAAGCAGAGTGGAGCAGCGGGAGCGTGCTGGGCCCATAACCCAGAAGTCGATGGATCGAAACCATCTTCTGCTAAACAGTTTATTTTAAGTGCGAACAACATTTTTTTTAAATGTGTCGTTTCATGGGCATGTCTCAGTGCCATTATATATATTTTTTTACCTCTTCCAACAGATCGTATAGGTCATACTGTTTACACAGTATCCCAGTGGCCTAAGACACTGGACTCCTAAGCCATGGATTGTGAGTTCTAGTCTTTTCTGAAGTGGATGGAAGCAGAGTGGAGCAGCGGGAGCGTGCTGGGCCCATAACCCAGAGGTCGATGGATCGAAACCATCCTCTGCTAAACAGTTTATTTTAAGTGCGAACAACATTTTTAAAAAATGTGTCGTTTCATGGACATGTCTCAGTGCCATTATATATATTTTTTTACCTCTTCCAACAGTTCGTATAGGTCATACTGTTTACACAGTATCCCAGTGGCCTAAGACACTGGACTCCTAAGCCATGGATTGTGAGTTCTAGTCTTTTCTGAAGTGGATGGAAGCAGAGTGGAGCAGCGGGAGCGTGCTGGGCCCATAACCCAGAGGTCGATGGATCGAAACCATCTTCTGCTAAACAGTTTATTTTAAGTGCGAACAACATTTTTTTTAAATGTGTCGTTTCATGGGCATGTCTCAGTGCCATTATATATATTTTTTTACCTCTTCCAACAGATCGTATAGGTCATACTGTTTACACAGTATCCCAGTGGCCTAAGACACTGGACTCCTAAGCCAGGGATTGTGGGTTCAAGTCCCATCTGGGGTGGCTGGAAGCAGAGTGGCTGGGCCCATAACCCAGAGGTCGATGGATCGAAACCATCCTCTGCTAAACAGTTTATTTTAATTGCGAACAACATTTTTAAAAAATGTGTCATTTCATGGGCATGTCTCAGTGCCATTATATATATTTTTTTACCTCTTCCAACAGATCGTATAGGTCATACTGTTTACACAGTATCCCAGTGGCCTAAGACACTGGACTCCTAAGCCATGGATTGTGAGTTCTAGCCTTTTCTGAAGTGGATGGAAGCAGAGTGGCGCAGCGGGAGCGTGCTGGGCCCATAACCCAGAGGTCGATGGATCGAAACCATCCTCTGCTAAACAGTTTATTTTAAGTGCGAACAACATTTTTAAAAAATGTGTCGTTTCATGGACATGTCTCAGTGCCATTATATATATTTTTTTACCTCTTCCAACAGTTCGTATAGGTCATACTGTTTACACAGTATCCCAGTGGCCTAAGACACTGGACTCCTAAGCCATGGATTGTGAGTTCTAGTCTTTTCTGAAGTGGATGGAAGCAGAGTGGAGCAGCGGGAGCGTGCTGGGCCCATAACCCAGAGGTCGATGGATCGAAACCATCTTCTGCTAAACAGTTTATTTTAAGTGCGAACAACATTTTTTTTAAATGTGTCGTTTCATGGGCATGTCTCAGTGCCATTATATATATTTTTTTACCTCTTCCAACAGATCGTATAGGTCATACTGTTTACACAGTATCCCAGTGGCCTAAGACACTGGACTCCTAAGCCATGGATTGTGAGTTCTAGTCTTTTCTGAAGTGGATGGAAGCAGAGTGGCTGGAAGCAGAGTGGAGCAGCGGGAGCGTGCTGGGCCCATAACCCAGAGGTCGATGGATCGAAACCATCCTCTGCTAAACAGTGTATTTTAAGTGCGAACAACATTTTTTAAAAATGTGTCGTTTCATGGGCATGTCTCAGTGCCATTATATATATTTTTTTACCTCTTCCAACAGTTCGTATAGGTCATACTGTTTACACAGTATCCCAGTGGCCTAAGACACTGGACTCCTAAGCCATGGATTGTGAGTTCTAGTCTTTTCTGAAGTGGCTGAGAGCAGAGTGGCGCAGCGGGAGCGTGCTGGGCCCATAACCCAGAGGTCGATGGATCGAAACCATCCTCTGCTAAACAGATTATTTTCAAAAATGAAACGCAAACAGAAATTAGAAAGCTAAATTTCATTTGCGTGTCTCAGTGCTCTCCAGTACACATTGTTTTTACTGCTTCTATCAGTTCATACTATTTGCAAAACGTAGACAGTGCCCCAGTGGCCTAATGGATAAGGCCCTGGCCTCCTAAGCCAGGGATCGTGGGTTAAAGTCCCATCTGGGGTGGCTGGAAGCAGAGTGGTGCAGCGGGAGCTTGCTGGGCCCATAACCCAGAGGTCGATGGATCGAAACCATCCTCTGCTAAACAGTTTATTTTAAGTGCGAACAACATTTTTAAAAAATGTGTCATTTCATGGGCATGTCTCAGTGCCATTATATATATTTTTTTAACTCTTCCAACAGATCGTATAGGTCATACTGTTTACACAGTATCCCAGTGGCCTAAGACACTGGACTCCTAAGCCATGGATTGTGAGTTCTAGCCTTTTCTGAAGTGGATGGAAGCAGAGTGGCGCAGCGGGAGCGTGCTGGGCCCATAACCCAGAGGTCGATGGATCGAAACCATCCTCTGCTAAACAGTTTATTTTAAGTGCGAACAACATTTTTAAAAAATGTGTCGTTTCATGGACATGTCTCAGTGCCATTATATATATTTTTTTACCTCTTCCAACAGTTCGTATAGGTCATACTGTTTACACAGTATCCCAGTGGCCTAAGACACTGGACTCCTAAGCCATGGATTGTGAGTTCTAGTCTTTTCTGAAGTGGATGGAAGCAGAGTGGAGCAGCGGGAGCGTGCTGGGCCCATAACCCAGAGGTCGATGGATCGAAACCATCTTCTGCTGAACAGTTTATTTTAAGTGTGAACAACATTTTTTTTAAATGTGTCGTTTCATGGGCATGTCTCAGTGCCATTATATATATATTTTTACCTCTTCCAACAGATCGTATAGGTCATACTGTTTACACAGTATCCCAGTGGCCTAAGACACTGGACTCCTAAGCCATGGATTGTGAGTTCTAGTCTTTTCTGAAATGGATGGAAGCAGAGTGGCGCAGCGGGAGCGTGCTGGGCCCATAACCCAGAGGTCGATGGATCGAAACCATCCTCTGCTAAACAGTTTATTTTAAGTGCGAACAACATTTTTAAAAAATGTGTCGTTTCATGGGCATGTCTCAGTGCCATTATATATATTTTTTTACCTCTTCCAACAGTTCGTATAGGTCATACTGTTTACACAGTATCCCAGTGGCCTAAGACACTGGACTCCTAAGCCATGGATTGTGAGTTCTAGTCTTTTCTGAAGTGGATGGAAGCAGAGTGGAGCAGCGGGAGCGTGCTGGGCCCATAACCCAGAGGTCGATGGATCGAAACCATCCTCTGCTAAACAGTTTATTTTAAGTGCGAACAACATTTTTAAAAAATGTGTCATTTCATGGGCATGTCTCAGTGCCATTATATATATTTTTTTACCTCTTCCAACAGATCGTATAGGTCATACTGTTTACACAGTATCCCAGTGGCCTAAGACACTGGACTCCTAAGCCATGGATTGTGAGTTCTAGCCTGTTCTGAAGTGGATGGAAGCAGAGTGGCGCAGCGGGAGCGTGCTGGTCCCATAACCCAGAGGTCGATGGATCGAAACCATCCTCTGCTAAACAGTTTATTTTAAGTGCGAACAACATTTTTAAAAAATGTGTCGTTTCATGGACATGTCTCAGTGCCATTATATATTTTTTTTTACCTCTTCCAACAGTTCGTATAGGTCATACTGTTTACACAGTATCCCAGTGGCCTAAGACACTGGACTCCTAAGCCATGGATTGTGAGTTCTAGTCTTTTCTGAAGTGGATGGAAGCAGAGTGGAGCAGCGGGAGCGTGCTGGGCCCATAACCCAGAGGTCGATGGATCGAAACCATCTTCTGCTAAACAGTTTATTTTAAGTGCGAACAACATTTTTTTAAAATGTGTCGTTTCATGGGCATGTTTCAGTGCCATTATATATATTTTTTTACCTCTTCCAACAGATCGTATAGGTCATACTGTTTACACAGTATCCCAGTGGCCTAAGACACTGGACTCCTAAGCCATGGATTGTGAGTTCTAGTCTTTTCTGAAGTGGATGGAAGCAGAGTGGCACAGCGGGAGCGTGCTGGGCCCATAACCCAGAGGTCGATGGATCGAAACCATCCTCTGCTTAACAGTTTATTTTAAGTGCGAACAACATTTTTAAAAAATGTGTCGTTTCATGGACATGTCTCAGTGCCATTATATATTTTTTTTTACCTCTTCCAACAGTTCGTATAGGTCATACTGTTTACACAGTATCCCAGTGGCCTAAGACACTGGACTCCTAAGCCATGGATTGTGAGTTCTAGTCTTTTCTGAAGTGGATGGAAGCAGAGTGGAGCAGCGGGAGCGTGCTGGGCCCATAACCCAGAGGTCGATGGATCGAAACCATCTTCTGCTAAACAGTTTATTTTAAGTGCGAACAACATTTTTTTTAAATGTGTCGTTTCATGGGCATGTTTCAGTGCCATTATATATATTTTTTTACCTCTTCCAACAGATCGTATAGGTCATACTGTTTACACAGTATCCCAGTGGCCTAAGACACTGGACTCCTAAGCCATGGATTGTGAGTTCTAGTCTTTTCTGAAGTGGATGGAAGCAGAGTGGCGCAGCGGGAGCGTGCTGGGCCCATAACCCAGAGGTCGATGGATCGAAACCATCCTCTGCTAAACAGTTTATTTTAAGTGCGAACAACATTTTTAAAAAATGTGTCGTTTCATGGGCATGTTTCAGTGCCATTATATATATTTTTTTACCTCTTCCAACAGATCGTATAGGTCATACTGTTTACACAGTATCCCAGTGGCCTAAGACACTGGACTCCTAAGCCGTGGATTGTGAGTTCTAGTCTTTTCTGAAGTGGATGGAAGCAGAGTGGAGCAGCGGGAGCGTGCTGGGCCCATAACCCAGAGGTCGATGGATCGAAACCATCCTCTGCTAAACAGATTATTTTCAAAAATGAAACGCAATCAGAAATTAGAAAGCTAAATTTCATTTGCGTGTCTCAGTGCTCTCCAGTACACATTGTTTTTACTGCTTCTATCAGTTCATACTATTTGCAAAAGGTAGACAGTGCCCCAGTGGCCTCATGGATAAGGAACTGGCCTCCTAAGCCAGGGATTGTGGGTTCAAGTCCCATCTGGGTTGGCTGGAAGCAGAATGGCGCAGCGGGAGCGTGCTGGGCCCATAACCCAGAGGTCGATGTATCGAAACCATCCTCTGCTAAACAGTTTATTTTAAGTGCGAACAACATTTTAAAAAAATTTGTCGTTTCATGGGCATGTCTCAGTGCCATTATATATATTTTTTTACCTCTTCCAACAGTTCGTATAGGTCATACTGTTTACACAGTATCCCAGTGGCCTAAGACACTGGACTCCTAAGCCATGGATTGTGAGTTCTAGCCTTTTCTGAAGAGGATGGAAGCAGAGTGGCGCAGCGGGAGCGTGCTGGGCCCATAACCCAGAGGTCGATGGATCGAAACCATCCTCTGCTAAACAGTTTATTTTAAGTGCGAACAACATTTTTAAAAAATGTGTCGTTTCATGGGCATGTCTCAGTGCCATTATATATATTTTTTTACCTCTTCCAACAGTTCGTATAGGTCATACTGTTTACACAGTATCCCAGTGGCCTAAGACACTGGACTCCTAAGCCATGGATTGTGAGTTCTAGCCTTTTCTGAAGTGGATGGAAGCAGAGTGGCGCAGCTGGAGCGTGCTGGGCCCATAACCCAGAGGTCGATGGATCGAAACCATCCTCTGCTAAACGGTTTATTTTAAGTGCGAACAACATTTTTAAAAAATGTGTCGTTTCATGGGCATGTCTCAGTGCCATTATATATATTTTTTTACCTCTTCCAACAGTTCGTATAGGTCATACTGTTTACACAGTATCCCAGTGGCCTAAGACACTGGACTCCTAAGCCATGGATTGTGAGTTCTAGTCTTTTCTGAAGTGGATGGAAGCAGAGTGGCGCAGCGGGAGCGTGCTGGGCCCATAACCCAGAGGTCGATGGATCGAAACCATCCTCTGCTAAACAGTTTATTTTAAGTGCGAACAACATTTTTAAAAAATGTGTCGTTTCATGGGCATGTCTCAGTGCCATTATATATATTTTTTTACCTCTTCCAACAGTTCGTATAGGTCATACTGTTTACACAGTATCCCAGTGGCCTAAGACACTGGACTCCTAAGCCATGGATTGTGAGTTCTAGCCTTTTCTGAAGTGGATGGAAGCAGAGTGGCGCAGCGGGAGCGTGCTGGGCCCATAACCCAGAGTTCGATGGATCGAAACCATCCTCTGCTAAACAGTTTATTTTAAGTGCGAACAACATTTTTAAAAAATGTGTCATTTCATGGGCATGTCTCAGTGCCATTATATATTTTTTTTTACCTCTTCCAACAGTTCGTATAGGTCATACTGTTTACACAGTATCCCAGTGGCCTAAGACACTGGACTCCTAAGCCATGGATTGTGAGTTCTAGTCTTTTCTGAAGTGGATGGAAGCAGAGTGGCGCAGCGGGAGCGTGCTGGGCCCATAACCCAGAGGTCGATGGATCGAAACCATCCTCTGCTAAACAGTTTATTTTAAGTGCGAACAACATTTTAAAAAAATGTGTTGTTTCATGGACATGTCTCAGTGCCATTATATATATTTTTCTACCTCTTCCAACAGTTCGTATAGGTCATACTGTTTACACAGTATCCCAGTGGCCTAAGACACTGGACTCCTAAGCCATGGATTGTGAGTTCTAGTCTTTTCTGAAGTGGATGGAAGCAGAGTGGCGCAACGGGAGCGTGCTGGGCCCATAACCCAGAGGTCGATGGATCGAAACCATCCTCTGCTAAACAGTTTATTTTAAGTGCGAACAACATTTTTTAAAAATGTGTCGTTTCATGGGCATGTCTCAGTGCCATTATAT